>NW_026264258.1:3498662-3560874 GCF_000817695.3 Arachis duranensis
CAGGGCCATACTTCAGTTATTTTGATTCGTTGCGTTGTTGCAGAAAATTGTGATTTTTCTTAACATTTAAATTTTCTGGCAAGGGAATTGAAACAAGTGTAGCCACCCTTTATTTGTAATATTTCATGTTTATAGTGTTTTTGTATGCTTGTTATGTGTTAGAAAGCCAAGCTAAGAAGAAGGCATCACTATTCACTAGTAAGTTCCAAGGAATATCATGCATAATCTTTCCACTCTATTACTGTTATAACCTGCTGTTGTTCTTAGGTACACTGGGGTATGGCTTTATCAGCTATGACTCATAACTGATGAGTAACAGTAATTATATCAACCATCTGATCCATTTTTCTGATTGTCCTTGTAAAGAGATATTTATATTTTAGATAATTTCATAATAAAGCTGGGTCTAACTTGCTGAGTTGGAGATACATTTACCTATTCATGAGTTCTTCCAACTTTTATTAAATGTGTCCAAATATAGGTAAACTTGTGACTAGATAAGATGTTTTTGGTCCCCAGTCAATTGCCTCAGCCAGATCATACTACACAAACAAAAAGATGTTCATATTCAGAGAGGGTGGATACTGGATTCAACATGGGTGGGAGTAATGAATCCTAAGCTCAAGCCATGTTTGTTAAACCCCTTAAAATTCAAGTTGGCATTCACGAGATGCTATGTTGCCATTTATTAGAAATAAATTCTGAAGAACTAAAAAATGTAGAAATAGAATAATGAATATCTAATTATATTTACTATATCATTTACTATTTTAAAAATTTTACATTGATAATTGAACGTTAGTGTACAATTCTTTTTAGGGTTTGGTAAAAGAAATAACAGGAAATTTTTAATTAAAATCCTAAACATTTTTATATGTTTAATTAACTTTCAATGAATTAAATATACTAAAAATATTTTAACCAAAAAGATACACTAAAAATATTAAGAAGTTTTTTTTGAAAAAGATTAGAAATTTCAAACGATCTTTTTAATTCTAAATAAAGTTTCAATTTTTTTAATTTTGTCAATATTTTCAATATATATATATATATATATAATTCTTATCTATTTAACAACTCTAAGATGATAAATCAAGATTTCTAATCATTATTTAAACTAGTTTAATTTAAAAATGTGATACCCAAGACAAGAAATATAAGAAGAACTCCCATAATTAATTAGTCTCAAGATCGTTCACTGGTATAAATAACACTATTATAATTTTTTATCTCTCAAATTTCCAACACATTCACAAAAACAAAAGAGAATTTCTTAAAACTTAATACATATGGAAAGATAATTAAAGCACACGAATTTCAAACTTTTATATAAACAAAATAAAAACATATACTTAATTGGTAAGAAAGGTTATTATTGACTATGAACAATGATAAAATTATGAAAGAATAGGGAAAACAAAGAAAGAATTTTTATTGATTATTGATTGATTGAATTGAACATGTGTTGTAAACTATGAGGGTAAAACTAAATATATATAGAGTATTGTCCTATGAAAGATAAAAGTAAAGATAAGATAAGAAGAGAAGATAATATAAAGATAAGATAAGATAAAATAATAAAGACTGAAATTAGAACTGAATTTATGTATTCTGTTGGGCTGAATTTGTGGGCCACAAGACTTCTTTATTGTTGTCATGGGCTAATATAGAAGAGTAGTTTAATACGCCCCCGTAGTGGATGGAAGATGTCAATAATCCACAGCTTGGATAAGTTCCAATAAAATTGTTGAAGAAGACGCGTCTGACATAGTGACGCGGAGGAAGATGCGTGTGGCGGAGCTTGAGCTGCCGGCGGCAAAAATATAAAAGGAGATGCTGTACTTGAGCAGCGATCTTCAAAAAATACGCGCAGCGGAGCTTGAGCTGCCGGCAAAAATTTAAAAGGAGATGCTGTACTTGAGCAGCGATCTTCAAAAAATGCACGCAGCGGAGTTTGAGCTGCCGGCAAAAATATAAAAGGAGATGCTGTACTTGAGCAGCGATCTTCAAAAAATGCACGCAGTAGTTGCCGGCGGCAAAAATATAAAAGGAGATGCTGTGCTTGAGCAGCGATCTTCAAAAAAATGCGTACGTATGACGCAATAACTTCAAATGGCGCATAGAGCGCGATAAAAAAAGAGGGCGCGTGGAGCGCAATAAGAGTGCAGATGAAACTGCTAAAACATATGCAGATTAAACTGCTGAAACAAAATGCAGATATGACTGCTGAAACAGAATGCAGACAAAATTGTCGGAAGAAAGGAGGCGCAGACAGAATTGCTGGTAAAGAACTGGGGTAACCAAAACTGGGGTAGGATTTTCACTTGGATGCCTTTAACAAAGATTGGTTGGATCTTGAACTGAATTGGAAGATTGATTATTCATTGTGAGAGGAGGTTGAAAAAGATATAGGGTGATTTCTCACCGAAAGATGATAGCTTATGTATCCTTTTCAAGGAGGATACCAAAGCTCTGATACCATGATAAAATTATGAAAGAATAGGGAAAGCAAAGAAAAAATTTTTTATTGATTATTGATTGATTGAATTGAACATGTGTTGTAAACTATGAGGGTAAAACTAAATATATATAGAGTATTGTCCTATGAAAAATAAAAGTAAAGATAAGATAAGAAGAGAAAATAACATAAAAATAAGATAAGATAAAATAATAAAGACTGAAATTAGAACTGAATTTATGTATTCTGTTGAGCTGAATTTGTGGGTCACAAGACTTCTTTATTGTTGTCATGGACTAATATAAAAGAGTAGTTTAATAAACAATTAAATAGGAGTTGTAATAGAAATAATAGAACTTGTAAAAAGTTAAACTTGCTACATTAGTTGTTTTGATAAATATGATGACTCATGAATATAATATATATCTAGTCATTATCTTGACTATCTTTAATCTATCTTTCTGATGTAGTTAAATTTTACAATTCTTATTTGACTATTATATTCTAAGCATTTCTAGCATGTTATAAATAATTTTAAGCATTTTTCAATCCTCTAAAATTTTATAATCATATAAATTATTATTTGATCATTATTATTTAAGTTGTATTTTAACTTTTAAATTTAATAATTAAAATGCTTTTTGGTTCTTCTAACATAAGTACATAACAATCATTATGCAATTTTTTTTCTTTTTTGGTCAGAGAGTCATTATGCAAGTTGATTTATATATTATTATTACCAACAGCAAAGTTTGCCTAATAGCTCCCTCATCGAGGAGCAATATCGTATAAATATTTGGCTCAATTAACTGTTAATCTGAAACAAACTCTTGCAAATATAAATAACAAAAATAAACTTCTTGCAAATATTAGTATGTAATGCAATGAGGAATGAGCCGCTTTTTAATTTTTATATGGAAGAAACAGTAATGTTATTCACTGTTATTGGAGTTTTGTATGTTATCTAAAAAAAGTGTAAAAGGTTTTGTATATTATTTAGAGATTGGAAGATAATTGTGAACAAATTAAGTATATTATTAATATGTGTAGTAAATTATATAAAATAGAAAGAGAAGAATGCGTCGCAGTATAAAAGAGAGGAAGAATTGTTATTGATTTTTTTTTTGTGTCGGTATTATTATAAATTTCTGCCCTATTTATACTTGTTTAAGATTCTCTTTTTCAAATTACATTAATATAAAGTCTATCCTGGGAACAAAGCACCGCTCATAGTGAATATTGCATCGCCCAAAATTAACTTGATTGGAGAAATGGACATTCGTACTTATCATAACATTCCCTCTTGAATGTCCATTTAGGATTATGCCTCATTAAAATCTTACTAAAGAAAAATCCAACGAAAAAAAAAATCTTAGTTAAGGAAAAAGAGTACAATATTCTTTGTGACGGAATTGTCTCATTAAAAACCTTGTTAAGAAAAAACCCAATGAAAAAAAACTTAACCAAGAAAAAAAGAGTACAATATCTCCCTTTGTCGACATCATTTAATGTCTTGAAATCAGCACATCCCAATCTCATGTATCAATTTTTTAAAGGAGGATTTTGCGAGTGACTTTGTAAATAAATCTGCCAGATTGTCACTTGAGCGGATCTGTTGGACATTAATTGTCCCTTGATTTTAAAAATCATGAGTGAAGAAGAATTTGAAAGAAATATGCTTTGTTCTATCACCTTTGATGTATCTGCCTTTAAGTTAAGCAATACATGCTGTATTATCTTCAAACAGGATAGTTGGAGCTATCTTATGATCAATTAGTCTACATAATGACAGAATATATTGAATTAAACTCTTGAGCCAAAACACCTACAACTTGCTTCACGAATCGCTAGTATTTTAGCATAATTAGAGAATGTTGCTGCAATTGTCTGTTTCGTGGACCTCAATGATATAGTTGTTCCACCATATGTGAACAGGTATCCTGTTTGAGATCTCCCTTTATGTGGATCAGACAAATATCATGCATCTGCATAGCCAACTAGTTGTGACTTTGATCCATAGGGATAAAACAATCCCATATCAACCGTTTCATGAAGATATCGAAAGATTTGCTTGATTCCACTCCAATATCTTCTGGTTGGAGAGGAACTATACCTTACTAGTAAATTCACCGCGAATGATATGTCAGGTCGTTTATTATTAGCAAGATACATTAACGCTCTAATGACACTAAGATATGGTACTTCAAGACTAATGATATCTTCATTCTCTTCCTTAGGACGGAATTGATCATTTTTCACATTCAAAGATCTTACAATCATTGGAATACTTAATGGATGCGACTTACCCATATAAAATCTCTTCAAGATCTTTTCTGTATATGTTGTTTGATAAATAAAGATCCTATTTTTTGTATGCTCGATTTGCAGGCCGAGACAAAATATAGTATTTCCAAGATATTTCATCTCAAACTTTTCTTTTAGAGTTTTTATAATTGTTAGAATCTCTTCATGAGTCCCAATGATATTTAAATCATTAACGTACATAGTAATTATAATGAATCCAGATGCTGATTTCTTTATGAAAACACATGAGTAAATATCATCATTCTTGAATCTATTTTCGGCCAGATACTCAGTAAGACGATTATACAACATTCATCCAGATTGCTTCAAACCATATAAAGATCTTTGCAATTTAATTAATTATAATCCATGTGAATATTTATTGGATGGTTTAGATATCTTTAGTCCTTCAGGGACTTTCATATAGATATCACGATCTAACGAGCTGTATAAGTAGGCTGTTACCACATCCATTAAATGCATATGTAATTTATGATATGCGGATAAACTGACCAAATAACGCAATATTATTGCATCCACTACAGGGAAATATGTTTCTTCGTAATCTATACCGGGCCTTTGCGAAAATCCTTGTGCCACAAGTCGAGCTTTATAGCGTACAACTTGATTTTTCTCATTTCGTTTTCTCGCAAATACCCATCAATATCCAACAGGTTTTACATCTTCTGGTGTACAGACTACAGGTCCAAAGACTTCACATTTTTTAAGTGAGTCTAAATCAGCCTTCATGGCTTCTTTCCATTTTGGCCAATCATTTTTTTGTCGACATTCTTCGATTGATCTTGGCTCAAGATCCTTACTTTCATGCATGATATTTAATGCCACATTATATGCAAATATTTCATTGACAATTGACTTATTTTGGTCTCAATTCTCTCCTGTAAAAACATAATTTATTGAGATCTCGTCATTTTCACAATTTTCAAGTACCTGAATGTCTTCTGGCGTTAAAATTATATCAGAATTTTAGACAACTACAGGTGTCTTTACTATGTCTTTTTCAACAGGATTAGAATTTACCTCTTTTCTTTTCGAGGATTTTTGTCTTTGGAATTTAATTAATTATAATCCATGTGAATATTTATTGGATGGTTTAGATATCTTTAGTCCTTCAGGGACTTTCATATAGATATCACGATCTAACGAGCCATATAAGTAGGTTGTTACCACATCCATTAAATGCATATGTAATTTATGATATGCAGATAAACTGACCAAATAACGCAATATTATTGCATCCACTACAGGAAAATATGTTTCTTCATAATCTATACCGGGCCTTTGCGAAAATCCTTGTGCCACAAGTCGAGCTTTATAGCGTACAACTTGATTTTTCTCATTTCGTTTTCTCGCAAATACCCATCAATATCCAACAAATTTTACATCTTCTGGTGTACAGACTACAGGTCCAAAGACTTCACGTTTTGTAAGTGAGTCTAAATCAGCCTTCATGGCTTCTTTCCATTTTGGCCAATCATTTCTTTGTCGACATTCTTTGACTGATCTTGCCTCAAGATCCTTACTTTCATGCATGATATTTAATGCCACATTATATGCAAATATTTTATTGACAATTGACTTATTTTGGTCTCATTTCTCTCCTGTAAAGCCATAATTTATTGAGATCTCGTCATTTTTACAATTTTCAAGTACCTGAATGTCTTATGGCGTTAAAATTATATCAGAATTTTAGACAACTGCAGGTGTCTTTACTATGTCTTTTTCAATAGGATTAGAATTTACCTTTTTTCTTTTTCGAGAATTTTTGTCTTTGGAACCGACAGGCCTGCTACGCTTCTGGCGTGAATTTGCTTTCATGGCTATTTGTTCGACTGGGACATCAATTCGAATTAGGACATTTTTTGCTGGTATATAAGATTTGGTTATTCTCTTTGTATCGAAAAATACATCAGGCAATTTATTTGCTATTCTTTGCAAATGTATAATCTTTTGAACTTCTAGTTCACATTGCCCTGATCGAGGATCTAAATGCATCAACGATGATGCATTCTAATTAAGTTCCTTTTCAGGAAGCTTATTCTCTCCCCCTAATTTTAGAAATTTTGATTCGTCAAAATGACAATTGCAAATTGAGCTTTAAATACATCCCCCGTTTGTATCTCAATATACCTTATTATAGAGGGAGAATCATATCCAACATATATCCCCAAATTTCTTTGGGGTCCTATTTTAGTGCGATTAGGTAGTGCAATGGGAACATATATCACACACTCGAATATTCTTAAATGAGAAACATTTGGTTGTTGGCCAAAAGCTAATTGCATAGGAGAGAACTGATGGTAACTTGTTGGCCTCAATTGAATAAGAACTGCGGCATGTAAAATAGCATGCCTCAAACCGAAGTTGGGAGATTTGTTCTCATAAGTAAGGATCTAGCAATTAATTGGAGTTTAATAAGTGATTCTGCTAACCCATTTTGTGTGTGAACATGAGCTACAGGATGTTCAACACTTATTCCATTAGACATACAATAGGCATCAAAAGTTTGGAAAGTAAATTCACCAGCATTATCAAGACGAATTACTTTGATTGGATTTTCTAGAAATTGTGCTTTCAATTGAATAATTTGAGCCAGTAATCTCGCAAACTTCAGGTTGCGAGAAGATAATAAGTACACATGTAATCATCTCGAATATCTGTCTATTAGGACCATAAAATATCTAAAAGATCCACATGGTGGATGAATAGGTCCACATATATCGCCTTGAATCCTTTCTAGGAATTCAGGGGACTCAAATCCAATTTTTACTGGCGATGGCCTTAAAATTAACTTTCCCCGAGAACATGCAGCACAACAAAATTCACTAGATTTAAGAATCTTCTAGTTCATTAGTGAATGTCAATGGGAGTTTTCAATAATTCTTTGTATCATGGTTGTTCCTGGATGACCTAATCGGTCGTGCCAAGTTATGAATTCATTTGGGTTAGTAAACTTCTGGTTTATAATGACATGTGATTCAATCCACTAATCTTGGTATAATATAATCCAGATAAAAATAAAGGTAACTTTTCTAATATAACCTTTTTATTTGAATCATAAGTTGTGATACATAAGTACTCATGACCTCCCTCATTCATAGTCTCAATATGATATCCATTTCGACGAATATTTTTGAAACTCAATAAATTCCTTAGAGACTTAGTAGACAATAGTGCATTATTTATTATGAATTTTGTTCCTTCAGGAAACAAAATTATAGCTCTTCCGGAGCCTTCTATCACATTGCCTAAACCAATAATAGTATTAACATATTCTTCTTTTGGCACAAGATGGGTAAAATATATATCACTTTTGAGAATGGTATACGAACTTATTGACACATTAATATTTCATTATTTATATACATCATATTTGAAACTTAAATATATAAAAAATAAAACTTAACAATAAGTTTTTTCATTATTTATTTACATGAATATTTAACAATTTCACATATTAAACTATTCCATCATTGATCAAATGACCAATATTTCTTTCAGGGTCCTCAAAGAAATCAGATACATCATAATGAGTGGTGGAATTTTCAACAACATCATTTGGAACGAAATTCGTCTCATTTCCTTTGTCGTCTTTTTTCAAAGATGCTTGATAAAGATCGACTAGGTGCCTTGGAGTACGACAGGTACGCAATCAATGGCTCTTTCCACCACAACGGAAACACTTATCCTCTGTTGATTTATTTTGTCTAATATTTCTTTCTTTATCTCACTTCTAGTGAGATCATTTCTTGTGAATATAATTCATTTTCCTTCCATAATTTTTCTTGATACCAAAACTTTGCCATTTACCTCTTCTGGGGTAATGACTTGCCACATTTGCTTCAGAAAAATGGGGCGGCGCCAGTTGGGTGCGTTTCATGATTTCTTAAGAGTAACAAGAAGGCAAGAAATTAGTTCAGAATATTTTTTTAAATCCTTTTTCTCGATACTGCTACTGCAGGAGCACATTCGAGATATGCAAGTGCGTCCATTCATATCGGGTTTGAGGAAGTATCATCGTCTTTTAATGATTGTACCTTTCTTCAAAGTCTTTCCAAAGATCTGCAGGATCTTTTAATGTGAGATATTCATTTTTCAATCTTTCGTCAAGATGACAACGAAAAAAAATCACGTCTTTGGCTTTATCCTTCTGTGATGCATTATTTTCAACTTTAATGGTATCTCCAAGATCCATTGAATCAAGATGGATTTCAGCATCTAGTATCCATGATAAACAGTTGTTTCCAAATATATCAAAAGCATTGAATTCAAGATAAGAGAGTTTTAACATAATAAAAATTTGTTACCTGAGTCTTCCTAAAAATTTGATCAGAGTCTCGTGCTGATAACGTGTTGTGAAATAAATAACTAAGGAAGATATAATAAAAAGTGTAAATAAAAAATTATAATATTAATATTCACCACAATTAATTGTCTCAATATAATAGAAATAATTCATATATATATATATTACTAATATGTGTAGTAAATTATATAAAATAGAAAGAGAAGAATGTGTGGCAGTATAAAACAGAGGAAAATTGTTATTGATTTTTTTTGTTCGTATTATCACAAATTTCTGCTGTATTTATATTTGTCCAAAATTCTTCTTTTCAAATTACATTAATATAAAATCTATCATAAAAAAATAAAGTACCGCTCATAGTTAATATTGCACCGCTTAAAATTAATTTGATTGAAAAAATAGACATTTAAATTTATCATAACACAATTTAGTTTGTCACAAATTAGAGGGCAAGTAGTGACTCGAATTAGAAGATCAAATTTAAATTAATCCAATGACTAAAATTAAATTGATCAAGATCGGACGAACGCCAATAACTTTACAAAACCAAACTTCAAATTTAGTTTACAATAATGAGAATCAATATGTTTATCATCTAATTTTGAATTCACTAAGTTCCACATCGAATCCTAAATTTTCTTTTTCTCACAATTTTGAATCTCCCATTTATGAATTGTAATTTAAAAAAAATTATCTCTATATTCATAAAAAACACACTAATAATTCAAAACAATGCATAATGTTGTAAAATAAAAGATATATAAAATAAAGATGTATAAATAGAAGACTCTAGTATTAAAATATATATATATAGAAAGGAGTATAAAAAGTAAAGAGAGAGAGAGAGAGAATTGCATAAATATATATATAAAGTTAGAAATGAGTATAAAAAGTAAAGAGAGAGAGAATAGCATTTGCTTTTATTATTGCTATGTGTATAAAGGGAGAGAGAATAATATTCAATTGTTGTTGTTGTGTAAGATTGACGGAGGCTTAACCTCCTTTTATAGATACATAAGGTCAAATATTTAAAGCTCCATTTATTATCATTTTGCCTTGAGAGCTTCATTTCTCATAGGGAAAATGAGCATCCGTGTCCTTTTGGACTTATCACAACACTCCCCCTTGGATGACTATTTTAGGATTATGCCTCATTAAAACCTTACTAAAGAAAACCCATTGGGAAAAACTTTAGTGAAGGAAAAAGAGTACAAAATTCTTTAGTGATGGGGACTGCCTCATTAAAACCTTGTCAAGAAAAACCCAATGGGAAAAAAACTTGATCAAGGAAAAAAGAGTACAGTCTCCCCCTCTTGCTGACATCATTTAATGTCTCGAAATCGGCGCATCCCAATCTCATGTACCAATCTTTCAAAGGAGGATTTTGGGAGTGACTTTGTAAATAAATCTGCCAGATTGTCACTTGAACGGATCTGTTGGACATCAATTGTCCCTTGATTTTGAAGATCATGAGTAAAGAAGAATTTTGGAGAAATATGCTTTGTTCTATCAATTTTGATGTATCCACCCTTAAGTTGAGCAATGCATGCTGTATTATCTTCAAACAGGACAGTTGGAGCTATCTTATGATCAATCAGTCCACATGATGACAGAATATATTTAATCAGACTCCTCAGCCAAAAACACTCGCGAATAGCTTCATGAATTGCCAAGATTTCAGCATGATTAGAGGAGGTTGCTGCTATGGTCTGTTTCGTGGAATTCCATGATATAGCTGTACCACCATATGTGAACAGGTATCCTGTTTGAGATCTCCCTTTATGTGGATCAGACAAGTATCTGGCATCTGCATAGCCAACTAGATTTGACTTGGATCCATAGGGATAAAACAATCCCATATCAACCGTTCCATGAAGATATCGAAAAATTTGTTTGATTCCATTCCAATGTCTTCTGGTTCGAGAGGAACTATACCTTGCTAGTAAATTCACCGCGAATAATATGTCAGATCGCGTATTATTAGCAAGATACATTAGCGCTCCAATGGCACTAAGATATGGTACTTCAGGACCAAGGATATCTTCATTTTCTTCTTTAGGACGGAATTGATCCTTTTTCACATCCAAAGATCTTACGATCATTTGGGTACTTAATGGATGTGACTTATCCATATAAAATCTCTTCAAGATCTTCTCTGTGTATGTTGTTTGATGAATAAAGATCCCATTTTTTATATGCTCGATCTGCAGGCCAAGGCAAAATTTAGTTCTTCCAAGATCTTTCATCTCAAACTCTTCTTTTAGAGTTTTTATAATTGTTGGAATCTCTTCAGGAGTCCCAATGATATTTAAATCATCAACGTACATAGCAATTATAATGAACCCAGATATAGTTTTCTTTACGAAAACACATGGGCAGATATCATCATTCTTAAATCCATTTTTGGCCAGATACTCAGTAAGACGATTATACCACATTCGTCCAGATTGCTTTAGACCATATAAAGATCTTTGCGATTTGACTGAGTATAACCCTTGTGAATATTCATTGGATGATTTAGATATCTCAGTCCTTCAGGAACTTTCATATAGATATCCCGATCTAATGAGCCGTATAATAGGCTATTACCACATCCATTAAATGCATATGCAGTTTATGATATGCAGATAAACTGACCAAATAACGCAATGTTATCGCATCCACTATAGGGGAATACGTTTCTTCGTAATCTATACCAGGCCTTTGTGAAAAAAACCTTGTGCTACAAGTTGAGCTTTGTAGCGCACAACTTCATTTTTCTCATTTCGTTTTCTCACAAATACCCATTGGTATCCAACAGGTTTTACATCTTTTGGTGTACGGACTATAGGTTCAAAGACTTCACGTTTTGCAAGTGAGTCTAACTCAACCTTCATGGTTTCTTTTCATTTTGGCCAATCATTCCTTAGTCGACATTCTTCGACTGATCTTGGCTCAAGATCCTTATTTTCATGCATGATATTCAATGCCACATTATAGCAAATATTTCATTGACAATTGTCTTATTTCGGTCCCATTTCTCTCCTGTAAAGACATAATTTATCGAGATCTCATCATTTTCACAATTTTCAAGTACCTGAATGTCTTCTGGCGTTAACATTATATCAGAATTTTAGACAACTGCAGGTGTCTCTACTATGTCTTTTTCAACAGGAATATTATTTACCTCTTTTCTCTTTCGAGAATTTTTGTCTTTGGAACCGACAGGCTTGCCACGCTTCTGGCGTGAATTTGCTTCAGTGACTACTTGTCCTACTGGGACATCAATTCGAATTGGAGCATTTTTCGCTGGTATATAAGATTTGGTTATCCTCTTTGTATCGGAAAATGCATTAGGCAATTCATTTGCTATTCTTTGCAAATGTATAATCTTTTGAACTTCTAGTTCACATTGCCCTGGTCGAGGATCTAAATGCATCAACGATGACACATTCCAATTAAGTTCCTTTTCAGGAAGCTTCTTCTCTCCCCCTAATGTTGGAAATTTTGATTCATCAAAAAGACAATCCGCAAACTGGGCTTTAAATACATCTCCAGTTTGTATCTCAAGATACCTCACTATAGAGGGAGAATCATATCCAACATATATTTCCAATTTTCTTTGGGGTCCCATTTTGGTGCGATTAGGTGGTGCAATGGGAACATATATCGCACACCCAAATATTTTTAAATGGGAAACATTTGGCTGCTGGCCAGAAGTTAATTGCATAGGAGAGAATTTATGGTAACTCGTTGGCCTCAAACGAATAAGTGCTGCGGCATGTGAAACAGAATGCCCCCAAATCGAAGTTGGGAGATTTGTTCTCATAAGTAAGGGTCTAGCAATTAATTGGAGGTTTTTAATAAGTGATTCTGCTAACCCATTTTGTGTGTGAACATGAGCTACTGGATGTTCAACACTTATACCATTAGCCATACAATAAGTATCAAAAGCTTGGGAAGTAAATTCACCAGCATTATCAAGACGAATTGCTTTGATTGGATTTTCTGGAAATTGTTCTTTTAATCGAATAATTTGAGCCAATAATCTCGCAAACGCCAGGTTGCGAGAAGATAATAAGCACACATGTGACCATCTCAAAGATACGTCTATTATGACCATAAAATATCTAAAAGATCCACATGGTGGTTGAATAGGTCTACATATATCACCTTGAATCCTTTCTAGGAATTCAGGGGACTCAAATCCAATCTTTACTGGTGATGGCCTTAAAATTAACTTTCCCTAAGAACATGCAGCACAACAAAATTCGCTATTTTTAAGAATCTTCTGGTTCTTTAGTGAATGTCCATGAGAGTTTTCAATAATTCTCCTCATCATGGTTGTTCCCGGATGACCCAATCGGTCGTGCCAAGTTATGAACTCATTTGAGCTAGTAAACTTCTGGTTTACAATGGCATGTGATTCAATTGCACTAATCTTGGTATAATACAACCCAGATAAAAGTGAGGGTAATTTTTCTAATATAACTTTCTTATTTGAATCATGAGTTGTGATACATAAATACTCATGATTTCCCTCATTCATTGTCTCAACATGATATCCATTTCGGTGAATATCTTTGAAACTCAACAAGTTCCTCAGAGACTTGGTAGATAATAGTGCATTATTTATTATAAATTTTGTTCCTCCAGGAAACAAAATTATAGCTCTTCCGGAGCCTTCTATCACATTGCCTGAGCCAATAATATTATTATCATATTCCTCTTCTGGCACAAGATAGGTAAAATATATATCACTTTTGAGAATAGTGTGCGAACTTGCACTATCCGCAAGGCATACATCTTTATTACATATCCTTGCCATTCTCTTTAAAAACAAATAATAATAAAATGAGTAGTATGCACAGTTAAATTGAATACTTGATCAGAATTATTTTTCTAAAAAACACTGTACATAAAATAATGTCATATACTAAAATTTTATTTTAAAATTTGACACATTTAATAATTTCAAAATTCATAAACATTAATATTTCATTATTTATGTACATCACATTTGAAACTTAAATACATAGAAAATAAAACTTAACAATAAGTTCTTTACATTATTTATTTACTTAGATACTTCACAATCCCATATATTAAACTATTCCATCGTTGATCAAATGACCAATATTTCCTTCAAGATCCTCAAAGAAATCAGATAATCATAATGAGTGGTGGAGTTCTCAGCATCATTTGAAACAAAATTTGTTTCCTTTCCTTTGTTGTCCTTTTTCAAAGATGCCTGGTAAAGATCGACTAATTGCCTTGGGGTACGACAGGTACGTGGCCAATGGCCCTTTTCACCACAACGGAAACACTTATCCTCTGTTGATTTATTCTGCCCGATATTCCTTTCTTTATCCCACTTCTGGTGAGATCCTCTCTTTTGAACATAATTCTTTTTTCTTCCATAATTTTTCTTATTATTAAAACCTTGCCATTTACCTCTTCTGGGGTAATTTGTCACATTTACTTCAGGAAATGGGGCAGCGCCAGCTTGGCGCGCTTCATGATTTTTCAATAACAACTCATTGTTGCGTTCAGTAACAAGAAGGCAAGAAATTAACTCAGAATATTTTTTAAACCCTTTCTCTCGATACTGCTGCTGCAAGAGCACATTCGAGGCATGGAAGGTTGAGAAAGTTTTCTCCAACATATCATGATCAGTTATTTTTTTTCCACACAATTTCATTCGTGAGGTGATTCGAAACATTGCAGAATTATATTCATTTACAGATTTAAAATCTTGTAAACGCAAATGCGTCTATTCATATCGGGCTTGAGGAAGTATTACCGTTTTCTGATGATTATACATTTCTTCAAGGTCTTTCCAAAGATCTACAGGATCTTTTAATGTAAGATATTCATTTTTTAATCCTTCGTCAAGATGACGACGAAGAAAAATCATGGCTTTAGCTTTATCCTTCTGGGATGCCAGCCTTAATGGTATCTCCAAGATCCATTGAATCAAGATGGATTTTAACATCTAGTATCCATGATAAATAATTGTTTCCAGATATATCAAGAGCATTGAATTCAAGACGAGAGAGTTTCGACATAATGAAAAATTGTTACCTGAGTCTTCTTAAAAATTTGATTAGAGTCTTGTGCTGATAACGTGTTGTAAAATAAAAGATATATAAAATAAAGATGTATAAATAGAAGACTCTAGTATTAAAATAATTAGCTCAATAATATATATATATATAATAATAATAATAATATTATTATATGTTGTAATGTATATATATATACAAAGATAGAAAGGAGCATAAAAAGTAAATAGAGAAAAAATAGCATTTGTTTTTATTATTGCTATATTTATAAAGGAAGAGAGAATAATATTCAATTGTTGTTAAAATTAACGGAGGCTTAACCTCCTTTCATAAATACATAAGGTCAAATATTTAAAGCTCCATTTATTATTATTTTGCCTTAGAGAGCTTCATTTTTCATACATCCACGTCCTTTTAAACTTCTCACAACACATAACACTTAATAGAAATCTATTACCAAAAAATTAGCCGCAACGATCCCCAAACTAAATTTTTCTTGCGGGAAAAAAGTACTGTAAATATAAATAAAAATTATTAACTGTGGAAGTTTTATAAGAAACAAAGAGACACAGTCCATATTTTCAGTGGAATAGACAAAAATATAGAAAATGATAATGATGATGAATTGACGACAAAAACAGTGCCAAACAAACCCTTTCGGTGTGTCACTTTCATCTTCGTTCGCACGCCAAGAAGCACTTCAGTGTTTTCTCTGTAGCATAGCATCTCAACCAATCTCTCCTTTCTTCTCAATTTCAGATCTCAATTCTCTCTCCCTCTCTTCAGCTCAGCACAGAAAATGGCGGTTACCGCGGTTCACCAACTAGCACAATGCATCACTTGCCACGCTTGGAGCGCCGATCGATCCAGTAACTCTCTCTGTCTATCTCTATGCTCTGTTTCTCTTTTCTCTCTTTTTTTTTGTTCACGATCGGAATTAACGCGATTTAGAGCTTCTGTGTGTGTTTTTTTCGTGTTCAACGAAAATTTATTCCACGGAAAATATAAGGTAGTTTGTTAATTTGTTTCTAGGTCTTGGATTGGCGGAGTTTTATAGTTTTGTAAATGGATTCTGACTCGATCTGATATTTGATTTTGTTCTTCGTTTCCGCTGTAATCCAATGAAGTATCATCGTGTTTGGTGGCGGAGATGATAATATCTCATGTTTCAGCTATCAAATCGTTTTGTTTTTGTAGCGATTAGATCCTTAAAGCTTGGGAAAAAATGTTTAAAGAGTTAGTGATTATTCGTGGAGAATGATTGTTAAGTAGCTTTTTTTTTTCATGTTGACATCACATTTCTGTTTGAACAAGATTATGTTTGCCGGCTTATTTGAATTTTGAACAACTTAGTGTGCTTTCTAATTTTAGAGAATAGTGTTTTATATATATATATAATGGAAATGAGTCGAACTATTGTAGAAGGAATCTAGGATGTATAGAATTGAGCCCCATAGGTTTTAAAAAATGGTACTAAAACTGGAAGCTCTAGACCTAGGGCAATGCGTGGGTAAATAATGGATACATGTAGTGTGCGGAGTGAAATATGTTGCTTTGATATATGAAGATATTTGGAGGAGGAGGAAAAATAAGAAAGTTCAAGTTTCCTTCATGTTGTTTAGATGTTTGAGATCATCCTAATCTGTGTTACTTGGAGTTTTGGATAACAACATGGTAGCCCTTAAGTTTTTTTTACTGTCATTATTGTAGACACTCATGGCTAGATTATGTTTTGGAAAAATATTTTTCCCAACATAACCATGGCAAATGCACTTTACCTTCCCCTCCACTAAAATCAACAGTATTTTCTGTTATCAAACACCAGTTTTGTGGCAACACAAGGCTAATACAGAAAGGCCTTTATGATAGCCCATCCCTTACCCTTCCCTGCCATTGCTTCCAGTCATACATATCTTGGTCATAATTTGCTGCTTCATGAATTCTTAATATATAATAATATATTAATATACTTTTGTAGTGGTTGCATTATGTCCAAACAACAGTGAAGTTCACATCTATAGATTGGTTGAAGACAAATGGGAAAAGGTGCATGTTCTCCAAAAGGTACCCTGCTAATATTCTTTCTCTGCTTAATTGAAATGATTTTGGTACTGATTTTATACTCTCCTTCTGTATGTCAGCATAGTTAGGTGAGACCTAGTTGGCTAGGGACTTTATAAATAGTTTCTGAGGAACTTGTTGCTTTTTTTTACAGCATGACCAGATAATATCTGGGATAGACTGGGGCGCGAGATCAAATAAAATAGTTACTGCCTCCCATGATCGGAATTCGTGAGTGTCTCTCGGACATAATAGTTGTCAATTTCCTGTTTTCACTTGCATTGCAACGAATTAAATGCAAACCCTTTGTTCTCTGTAGATATGTCTGGAACCTTGAGAGATCAGAATGGGTGCCCACACTTGTTATCCTTAGGCTAAACCGGGCTGCTCTCTGTGTTCAGTGGAGTCCGAAAGGTATGAAGGATGCTGCCATGTCCTAGTAACTCTCTCAAGTCATGAACTTTACTGAGAGGAAAGAATTATTCAGAAAGTTTTAATTTATGCCTAGAATTAATCATGTTTGTGGTGGCTAAGTCATCTGAAATCTAAATCAAATATAGGTGTTGTTGCTTTTTGCATTTTGTGTAGGACTCAGATCTCTCTATTTCATTGCCTACATTCTGAACAGGTTGACTAGTTGTTTGCACTTATTAGATTTGTTGCAAGATTTTACAATGACTAATTTGTTGCCATAAACTAACGATAGTTAAATCCTGGTCATGTTTTTTCTGGTCCTATTTTATTTTAAGAGCCAAGACTATGGCGTGATGTTAATGTCAGAGGTTTGGTCCTCTACGAGGTCATTTTCCCCTTCTTTAACAAGTGATCACTCCTCCTATATAACATTTCTTCTTGTCTTCCAGAATTATTCCATAGTTTTTGTTTTTCTGGTTCATTTGTTTTTAATGTATGTATAAGTTCTGTGCTAGCAGAAAACAAGTTCGCAGTGGGAAGTGGAGCCAAAACTGTTTGTATATGCTACTATGAGCAGGAAAACAACTGGTTTGTCCTTGCTTCTTTCATGTTTTATTTTTCCATGCTTATTTCATCCTGGCAATGTAATGATTATGTTTTTCCATTTTTTCTTTTGGGCATACTTATGACTTTTCCTATCTTATATAAGTGCAACAGCTGCTAGAAGTAGAATCTGACATTGAAAATAGCTTTTCTGCAAATTCTAAACTTGTATGTTTTACGAGGTTAAAAGAATATCAAAATGCTGCATGCTGTTTTCTGTTTTCTGCAAATTCTAAACATGTCTACCTTATTTAATTATTAGATGCTGCATGCTGTTTTCTGTTCTTATTCTTTATTTTGTTGATTTGTTTCCTCTCTTTTTTCTGCAGGTGGGTCAGCAAACTAATCAGGAAAAGACATGATTCTTCAGTGACAAGTGTCTCTTGGCATCCTGATAATGTTAGTCTAACTTTCTTATTCATATGTGTTGAGACTTTCTTGTAATTTTACAATAAATAGAAGCTAGAACGCTTCCTTGTAGGCTTGATAAGCTTGTGGATGCACTTCCTTGCCATTCTGGAAATTCTTTCTAGTGATTAATAAATTATGTTAATGGCTAATAGACAAGAAAACTACTTGTTACTCACAGATTATTATTATTAATCCTCAATATTTCAAACATATAAACTTAATTTATTCTGTATTTAGTTTTTAAAATTTTATTTAATTTATTGTTTCATCCAAATAGAGGATGATATAAACCATATTATTCAGTCGGGTTGGTCAAAATGAAGTACTTTGAACTTTATATGTGACAAAAGAGTAACTTGAAAACTCAAGGGTAAAATTATTAGACTATCATTAGCCTAGTTATGTTATATGCAACACTGTTAGCACGTTAGTTTAACAATCCAATGTTAGATCATTGTTTACTGTCTCGTTTAGAAACCTGTTTAAGCCGCATCTTATTTTATTTTATTTTATATTTTGCTGCAGATTCTGGTTGCATCAACATCCACAGATGGAAAATGCCGAATATTTTCCACCTTTATAAAAGGTGTAGATGCAAGGTATGATAACAGAAACTCTGATTATGGTTAACATTCCTATATTTTTTTTTCATGCTTATGTTATACTACTCATGTTTACATGATGAATTGGCACAGGGATCCAAAAAAAGAGTCAAGGTTTGGAGAGGTATTCAATATTTAACTCTTATTCCTCATGTGAATTGTTGATAAGCCTCCTCCCCAAAGTCAAGATATCTGTCCTTTCTTTTATTGTTGATGAGGTTCTCAGATTTAGTGCCAACTATGGTATTGACATATTAGGTTCATTGCTTAGGTATTATTATGATGTAGATAGTTGATGATCCTTATTCGCACAAATAGGAAGCTGAATATAGCACTTGTGAACTTAGTGAATAGCTGTGACATTAAATTATTTTAATTTCGTATGCATGCTGCAGTACATGAATTTCTTGTGAAGTTCATGATAGTTCATATCCTGTGGATATCCTATTGAGTACTTCTGAGCATTTTGATTTGATCAAATGATTGAATTCTTCTGAAGTTATAAGATCAATTGAGTTTTGGTTTCCTACATATTTTTCTTGTTAATACAATTTTTCTTCCATTGTATAAGTCATAAAAAGAACAAGAAAATAGGTGAAGGAAATGGACAGATATGTTGCATTAGTGTGGCCTCCGCTTATACTATATATCTTGTGTAACAGTTAATTGTTCAGCTTGATTTGTCATCATCTTGGACGTTTGGAGTCAAGTGGTCACCAAGTGGAAATACTTTAGCTTACGTGGGTGAGAAGATTCTACTCTCTGGCTTGATATACTGGCTAACCAGAACTGTTGTTGCCAGTTTTTATCTTTTAGTTTTGGTTTTTGTTTTTCCAAAGTTAAGGTTGTTCATTTCGAGTTTCACTTAGGTTTAGTCATTTTCTTCATGCTTTAACAAAGAAGATTGAGAAGCATATACTTGTGTTGTCAAGTTTTCATGGTGCACAAATTTGATTAGTTTATCTTGCCTTATCTGAATTTTCTCAAAAATAATTATTGGGGCCAAACTTCTATCAAAGCCATGCAATTTTATTCATATATCTCTGTTATAATCTTTTGTGACCTTACTGTATTTGTTGCTATTTTGCAGGCCATAATTCTGTGATATATTTTGTTGATGATGTCGGTCCTTCTCCTTTGGCTCAAAATGTTGTGTTCCGTGATTTGCCTCTCCGTGATGTGGGTCAGCATCCATTCTTTCTAAAGCATTTTCAATTTTTCAAGATTTTCACCAATAATTTGCTGATATTTTCTTGAACTGGTGGATCCTTGTATGATATGTTTTCAGGTGTTATTTGTTTCTGAGAAAATGGTGATAGGCGTAGGATATGATTGCATCCCAATGGTCTTTGCTGCAGATGAAAGAGGAATTTGGTATGTGAATGCTCAAATACGGGTTTATAAGATTAGTGTCCAATTTGATTAGGCCAAGTCATTGAGGCTATGTCAACTTGTGTGAAATCTTACTAGAATTAGACATTAGTGGGGTTTTTCGTATATCAATCATGCTGTGAGTGGGAGATGTTGCTGTGTGTTGATTCGTCTTTTTTTATTTTCTATTTTTTTAACTTATATTTTGGTTATTAACTTATTATCACTTTTCTATAGGAGTTTTATCAGGTATCTTGGAGAACGGAAAGCAGTATCATCTGGATCAAGATATGGCTCACAGGTAACTAAGTTTCTTAAAAAGGATTGTCCAATATAGTCGTGAGAAACTGACATATTTTGTTTTTTATTATTGACTGAATCCCTTGGGTATCATACCGCCTTTTTGGAGCCATATATGAATGCTAAATCAAGTTTTAGATAGATTGGTGTATGGCATTTCTTTGTTGCTATTTTATTTTTTTGTATGCATGTCATTGTCCTTTTTATGTTGTTAACACGAGGTTTGTCTCTCCCTTTTATCTATTTCTGTCTGCTTAATCAGTTTTCTGAAGCATTTGGGAAGTTTTATGGCCAAGCCAAGCTTGGAGTGAGCAATGATGCCGTCGAAACTTCAAGAACACGTGGAGTTGTACACGAAAACTGTATAAAGTATACATCTCCTTCGCGACCTTCTCTTACTTTCGTTTGGTTGGTTATACAATATTATTTTCTTCACGAGACTCTTGTTAAAATTTTATGTTGTGGACTTGCTGCTACTCGTTAACCATAATACAATTTAACTAACAGTTAGATTCACGCATCTCATGTATTTATAAACTGTATTAAGTTCGTTGATTAACTGTCGGCTTTCTGGGCTTGTAGTTCTATCATCCCTCTTAGCAGGCAAGGGACACAGATAAGGCGATTCAGCACATCAGGTTTGTGCAATGTGGATGGTCTTCTGAATTTCTTTTCTTCACTCCTTTTATAATTCCATTTGCCAGTTTTGATTCAGCTACATTAGCTAAAGCCCTAAAGCTTGTTCCTCAAAACTGCAGGATTGGATGGAAAAATAGTCATGTGGGATTTGGAAACTGAGCAAGATCTTTTGGAACTTTTAGTATAATTAGTAACTTGTCCAGATTTGGTGCCAAAATATATTAGGTAATTGTCGCGTGCAGCATTATTATATACATACAATGTAGAATTGTAATTTTATTTCAATAAAAGAATATATAGCATTATCATAGCTAATATACGCATGTAGATCTTTGTGAGTGAACTCTGCCAAGACCTTAGATAACAAGAAAGATGAAGGGTTGGGAAAAGGAAGAATGTTATGTGTATTATTTTGTGTATTTTTTTGTATTAAAAATTATTGATAAGAAATGAATAAAATTTTAAAATTATATCATGAAAAGAAGATTACGAAAAATGTATATAAAAGTGATTAAGAAAAGCTTAAACATTTCTATAAATATGATGACAAGATAAAAGACTTTTATTGGTATAAATTTTGTGTGTGATACTCAACTTTGTTAATGATGAATGTGGAGATATTCCTTGATAACTCATAAGTGACTTACAATATATATTTTTCAGTTTTGTTCACTAAAATACCATATCGGAATTAATATATTTTTCTAACAACATACATTATTACATTTAAAGTGAAAATTAGAAAACTGCTATTTCTTTTATAAATGTTCATCGTCTATTTATTTCTCTTAAAATAAAGTTATCATTGACATAAAAAAAAATAGTTATTATTTATTTTCTATTAAGATAACTTCGGACTCGTGTACTCGCGCATAAGGTAAGAGTAATTTTCAAATTCCAGCTACAACATGGGTTCATTTGTGATCTAAATGTAGAAAATAATTATGTGAATTTATAGACATAACATTCTGAATTATAATCAATCAGTGATAATTGTAGTTCAGTTCGAATGTTAATACACGTGTTTTACAAAGTGTAAGAATAATGCAGATAAAAGGTAAAATAAGAAGAAGAAATCAATATTGAAACTTGATCAGTATTGTAATAATAAAAGAGAATTAAGGAATGGATACATATATAGTGAGCAACATTAAGCAGCGCACCGGTTAGCACTACATCAATTGTGTATGTGACTATGAATTAATAAGGTCAATTAGCTAAGTATTTTTTTTTCCAAAGTCAATTAGCTAAGTATAAAAGATAGATAACCCTAAGATACACACAGCTGAAAAATAGGAAATTAAAATAATTAAGAATAGGAAATGAGGCAGGGTAGGCTAAAATTAAAGACCCAACCTCAAATCCAGAGTGAGTGTTGAAGAAGAGCAATGGTAGTAGTGTTGATCAATAGGAGCAGGCAAATTGAGGTCAACAGGGAGTAGTGTTGACGTTGACCCATCAGTCTCATCAATCTCAGCTTTCTCCCAATGACACCTCTTGTGTCCACCAAGAGCCTGGCCACTGGGGAACACCCTGAGGCATATGCTACACTGGTGGCTGGCGATGCCGTCGCCGTCGCCGTGGTCAGCATCCGCGAGGAGGTTAATGTTTAGTAGATGATCCTCGGTGGTGGTCCGAGTAATGGCAAAGCATCCCTTGACGTTCTTGTGACTTGCTCTGTGCCCTCCCAGTGCTTGATGAGATCCAAACACTCTCTTGCAACTGGAGCACTCAAATTCTTTGTAATGATAAGAATCTCCACATTCCACTATCTTCACTTCATTAGGCTCATCATTTTTAACCGTCTCCCTCCCACTGTTCGCTAGCAGCAGGAGACACGTGGCAACCTCGTGATCCTCCAGGGTGACGCCGCTCGTGTCTTCGTGTACTAGTGGTGGTGGGATGAGGTTCCGAGGAGGATTTATGCCTCGCCACGGCCGCTCAGGGTGGCACCGCATGTGGCCATAGAGAGCCTTCCATGACCAGAATTTCTTGCCGCACTGAGTGCATGGACGCGTGATCTTTGGCGCCTCCTCCGAGTCTCGCTTCTTGTTACCTTCCACTCCTTCTTCTTCCATTATGCTTATCAGTTTAGCGCTCTTCTTTCTAGGTTTACGGCACCGAGTAAGAGATGATGATGATGATGAAGACGACGAAGGTGCAAACTCAACACCGACACTTCCAACCGCAACCATCAAGCATGAATGATTTGAGTCCAGAGAACCTGAATCGGCTGCGAAGGAGGAGTAGTTGTTAATGTCGTTCATTGCCTGGGATTCGCAAATAGCAGTTGTTGCAGTTATATTGCCTTTGTTATTGTGGGTATGTATATATATATGCAGTAGCAGGAAAGCACCACCTTTGAATTTTCAAGTATCGACAATGCAAAAGGCATGTGTTGAATACAAACCCACTCGTCCCTGGCGGTTACTGGCAGTTACTATACCTCTCTCACACTTTGAATTGGCAGTTTCTTCCTAGTTTCATTATTTCGTCTCCTTTTTTCGATGCACGTGTGTAAAATATTTTAGTACAATTACATTTGTCTTTTTGACATAATCATTCATATTATTAATGTAAAAAAATAATTACTTTTATATTATGTAATTAGATGTACCTGTAAAATTATTTTAATAATACATTAAAATTAGATTCTTGATTTTAGAAAAAAAATACCACTATAAGTTTTTTATTATTTCAAAAGAAATTTAGATAAAATTGATAATTGATCATGAGATGTTATTTTAACGGTAATGTTATAATCAGAATTTAGTTACAATATAAAATAATTTAATATAAAAATTTAATCATGTATTGCAATATTATCATTTTTAAAAGTAACGAATATTCAAATTTATTGTTTAAAAATTTATCTAAAGACATGAATTTCATTTAGATAACTATTATATATATATCATCAAAACAAAACTCATGTAATGATTATACCATTTGAAAGGTGAAAACTTATATTTGAAATTGATATTTAAGAATTATTAGTTGAATTTATAAATTTGGCTAAATCATCATCTAAATATTTTTAATTATTAATTTTATATAAAAATAATTGTATGTGAATTTTCAACTTTTTTTTAATTATAATCAATCACTCAATTATATATAATTTCTGGCTTTAATTATTATATATTGATTGTCTAAGAGTTTTAAGCTACTATAATTAAATCATTTGTATAGCCATGTTATGATCATTGTTAAAGATTTAGGGGTTGCATATGGTGAGGAGTTAGATAGAATAATTGAATTTTTTTGGATGCCTTTTTTGATGGAAAGCTATAATTTGGTGACACTGATGGCGGCAGCAACAACAACATTGTAGCAATTTGATACTCAGTACAATGGTGAAATAGCAATTAAGATTCTTCATCAGAAATTCTCTGTCTTCTTTGAAAAGACACCGGCAGTGCTTACAGGGACGGAGCCAGGTAATAAGAAAGGAAAGCAATAATCACCTTAATTTTATTTTTTTTACGTATAAATTATATGTAAATTTTAATTTAGTCTATTTTTAAAATTTTATTTTAATCTTAATTTATTGTATAAATATTTTTGGTCATTCTTTAATATTTTATCTAGCTCCGCTTATGAGTATTTATATATGTCCAAGTGTTCCTTCTTGGCGAGCTTTTAGTTTTATGGCTCCATCATGCACAAGTGCACTTGGATTTAGCTGAATTGTCTCACCTCTTCCTTTTTTTAATTATTATTATTATTATTATTATTATTATTATTATTATTATTAATTGGATAGGGCAAATGTAGTCATCAAGTGGATCAAAGCAGGGAATTGTGAATCCACCATGACGTTAAATAAGACCATATATGATATATCTATATTTTTTAAAAATCCCTTACCTCTATAGTTTTTATAAATTTTTAAATATTTTTATTTAATAAATATAAAATAAATATATTAAAATTTTAAATTTTTTATATTTTTAATAACAATTTTTTTATTTTATAACCTTCCTCGCATGTGCTTTAAGAGTATGATAAACTCTTAATTATTTATAGAATAAAGGTCTACGTCCAAGTTATAATCCTAACAAAGTTCAATCAAGTATTTTAAATCCACGCGCGCACGTTTCACTATCGTCGCTTCTACATTCAAGTCATAACCCTAACGAAATCTAACCAAATATTTTAAATTCATGCGTGTATATTTTACTGTCTTCGCTTTTTCTTTATTATCTTTTTTGTTATCATCATCACCAACAACACCAATATTTTGCTAACATTTTTATTAGTTCTGATTTCCTCTAGTGCCATCATTAAATAATTTTGGTTTATTTCTTAATTTATTTGAGGTTCATTTGGATCCAAAAATGAATTCGATGTGTTTTTTGTTGACGATTGGGTCTTTTTTATTGCTTGTTTAAATCCGAACAAATTTCGATTCATTTGTGAATTAATTGAAATTCACTTGATGCTACTGATAAGTATTGACCAAATTTTTTATTCTTTAGGTAATTTTGGTTCATTTCTTAGTTTAATTGAGGTTCATTTGGATCCATAGATGAATTCGATGTCTTTTTGTTGATGATTGTGTTTTTTTTACTGCTTATTTAAATTTGAACTAATTTCGATTCATTTGTGTATTAATTGAGGTCACTAGATGCTGCTGATAAGTATTGATCAAATTTTTTATTATTTAAGTAATTTCGGTTTATTTTTTAATTTAATTGAGGTTTATTTGGATCTAAAAATGAATTCGATATTTTTTTTGTAGATGATTGAGTCTTTTTGACAACTTGTTCAAATTTAAACTAATTGAGATTCACTTTATATCTTTTTTTAATTCTATTGAGGTTCACTTTATGCTGATAAGTATTGACCAAATTTTTAGCAAAAAATAATGAAATTATTTATTATCACTTTATTCAATTACATTATATTTCATTTCATTCCATTCAATTTATCTTAAAAGTCATTCCAATCTTTAGGATAAATTGTTCATTGACAACACACTTAAACTGCAAATGAATCAAAATATTATTATAATAACACCATTGTATAATAACAAATGAACAGAAAATTATACGTTCTATAAATTCAGAAATTCCTATAATTTTGGTGCATTTTTGAGTTAATTGTATCGTAATCATTATGTAAATCCGGTGCATTTGGTCTCATTGTCATGCACAATTCAAAACTTTTTTTCCTCCTCCTCATCTTCTGATTCTTCTTTTTTTTGTTATCTTTTTTTTTCATCTTTTTTTTATTTTTTTTTAATTTTTCTTGATTTACTCTCTTGAAAAGAATAAAATCAAGAAAAAATATATCAAAAAAAAAATAATAACTGTAATAACCTAAAAAAAGAGAAGAAGAAAAAATAAAAACAGAACGCAACAGCAAATGCATGTGTCCAGTTATGTATAATAAAAATAATTTTTATTAAATTTAAATAAATTTAATTAGATTTAATTGTCAAAAATGCTTATATGTATAGAAACTCTTATTTATATATTCGTATTATAGTTGTAATTTTTTCACAACACTTGAAGGGTCCTAGAGAATCAAATGAAACCATGGGGGTTCAAAAGTCAAAACCATGTCATTTTGGTGAGAAATGAGAATCATGCACTACCATCAGCTATTCAACAATAAACCAGAATTCAAAACTTTTAACAGCAAGTGATAAACTGCGAAGTGGAGTTTAATAAGTATTAATAATAACAAGATTCTTAAAATTTCCTCCATTATTATTATAACCCCAAAAATTGGAACAGATATAGTAACATGCGGCATGACAAAAATGATCCATATGCCATGGCACACTCTTCTACGTAACTCTCAATCCAATCATCATCTTCTTCATATTTTTATTCTTCCTTCCACACTCTTCTCTTCTCACCCAAGCCTCTCTCTCTCTCTCTCTCTCTCTCTCTCATCATTTTTTTGCTTGCACTTCACAAAATTCGATAATAATGTCTGCCACCACCTTCACCTCCGAATCATCGCATGTCCACGTGGCACGTGACCGTTTGGCCACTCTCACCGCTCACCTCCTTCCTTCCTCTGACTCTACCGCCTCGGAGGACCACCTCCAGCCACTCCAGCTGTCTGCTCCGGCGACGGCGACGGTGACGAGCCTGAAGGGGACACTGACGGTGGTGGACGAGAGGACTGGTAAGAAGTACTATATTCAGGTGTCTCCCGAAGGCGCCGTCAAAGCCACCGACTTCAAGAAGGTACCATTATCCCTGCAATCAAAACTCCGATTTTGAACAAGTGTTAGTAACTATGGCTAATTCTCCCGCCAAAACTGAGAACGAAGGAGGAAGTGGAAGTTGTTTTTGTAATATTAATTAAATTATTTATTTATTTAATTGCAGATATCGATTGGAAAGAATGACAAGGGATTGAAACTTTATGACCCTGGCTATTTGAACACTGCACCTGTTAGATCAACTATTTCTTATATTGATGGTGATGAAGGAATCCTTAGATATAGAGGCTATCCTATTGAGGAATTGGCACAGAAAAGCACATACATGGAAGTAGCCTACCTCATAAGTAAGTTTGAGATCCAGCCAACTGTGTAGAGTAATTTGAGATGTGTAACTGATTTTTATCCGGTTATGGAGTTTTCCTAAGTTGCAATATATCCGTATAGTATTATTCACTGTATTATGCATACTCTTGATGTATATGGTATTCAGTATTATGCTTGTATACGATACTATTCATGAAAACTTTTTTCGTCAAATTTATTTCTTTCATAAGGTTGATTCATGTGTCTGTAGTGTATGGAAATTTGCCTTCTGAAAATCAGTTATTGGATTGGGAGTTCGCTGTATCTCAGCATTCAGCTGTACCGCAGGGAGTTTTGGTGAGCCTTCTGGTTTTTCTATTAATGCAAGATTCTAGATTTTAGATTTGTAAACAACTGAT
The DNA here is from genome assembly GCF_000817695.3 of Arachis duranensis. NCBI lineage: Eukaryota > Viridiplantae > Streptophyta > Magnoliopsida > Fabales > Fabaceae > Arachis > Arachis duranensis. Next base: position 3,527,106 of record NW_026264258.1, read on the forward strand.
TCCGCTTTTGTTTTTGTAGGATATCATACATTCAATGCCACATGATGCTCATCCTATGGGTGTGCTTGTTAATGCCATGAGTGCTCTATCTGTTCATCATCCTGATGCTAATCCTGCACTCAGAGTAAGTAACACAAAACAAAAACAGTTTCCCATTTTTCAACTTTTCAACATCTTTTCATCTAGCTCTGATAATTTCTTTTAAAACCCTTTATCATACTTCAATGCAGGGTCTTGATGTTTACAACTCAAAGCAAGTCAGAGATAAACAAATAGCTCGGATTATCGGAAAGGTTTGGTTTCTCCATTCTCTCTATTTTTTTTTTTCAGTATCTGCAGTTTGTAGCTTTTACTTATGTGTGCTGAATTAGTCATTGATTTATTCTGAATGCTACCTGCCCTTGCTAAGTTTGTTTCCTCTGAAGTTCTTGTGTAGCATTCATGTAATTCTATACTTATTATTTGGAATTTATCTTATTACCTCTTTGGCAATATCATTTTCCCTTTCTCAATGCAGATAACAACAATTGCTGCAGCAATTTATCTCAGAATGGCGGGACGGCCACCTGTGCTTCCATCGAATCAACTTTCTTACACAGAGAACTTCCTATACATGCTTGATTCTCTGTATGTCTAACTGTTGTTTCTGTCAGATGATTTGGAACTGCATTATTTTCGGTTTATTTTCCTTTGTGATCTCATTATTTAAAAAGGATTGTCATTTATTCTTGATGATAGAATGGTAGTAACATACTAGCTGATTTTTGTTATGCTGAAGCTATATCAGCATCGGGTATGACTGAAATAAAATGTTCAATGTGTTTAACTTCAGAGGCAACCGCTCATATAAACCAAATCCCCGGCTAAGTCGTGCACTGGATATTATTTTCATCCTGCATGCTGAACATGAAATGAATTGTTCCACATCCGCTGTTCGGCATCTTGCATCAAGGTAGACATATTCCTACTTCAGCTGATACTCCTGCTATTACACCATATCGAATGAGCTTTCACACTGGATAGAACTTTTTCTGAATAGTGATCTTTCCGCAAAAGAAATCATGCTGTTCTATATTGCTTAATGGTTACCTTATTTGCAGTGGTGTTGATGTATACACTGCTGTTGCTGGTGCTGTTGGAGCTCTATATGGACCTCTTCATGGTGGAGCTAATGAGGTAATATAACTGATTGATGAGATTTCATGATCATTTTTATTTAGCATGTTTCTTATTTGGGAAAAAAAATGAGGTTGTCATGTATGAATTGACATTTGATGCAGGCTGTTCTTAAAATGCTGAGTGAAATTGGAACTGTTGACAAAATTCCAGAGTTCATTGAGGGTGTTAAAGCAAAGTGTGTATTATTATTAGTATTATTTTAAAGATCTTCTTTTTCTTGTATAACTTTTGTGCCTTCTACTTTGTGTTTTGGATGCTATTCCTCCAGGAAGCGAAAGCTTAGTGGTTTCGGACATCGTGTTTACAAAAACTATGATCCCAGAGCAAAGGTCCTAAAGAGACTAGCAGAGGAAGTGTTTTCCATTGTTGGGCGGGATCCTCTTATTGAGGTGTTCATCTTTTAATCTCTTACTCCATCTATTTGCCGTCTATTTTATTATTCTTTGAGCAGGAGATGGTTTGATCAGGGGATATTAATACAATATCAAATTCTACATTTCGAAGATTTTGCTGCAAACTATTCTAGCTGTTTGTATCTGTATCTGAATGTTATTCAAATTTAAAGCACTTCAAAAGGTTTCAATCTAAAATCAAAACTTATTAATACAATATACAATTTTTTGATTGTGCAGGTTGCAGTTGCCTTGGAGAAGGTTGCACTATCTGATGAATTTTTCATCAGAAGAAAGCTATATCCAAACGTTGACTTCTACTCTGGACTAATTTATAGGTATAGTTATTATTACACCAGGTTTTTCTTTCTAGGGAGCATAAGATAAGGTTATCCCTCCTAATATATGTTACTAGGCTTTAGCTAATGCCTTTATGTGATCAGGGCCATGGGGTTTCCACCTGAGTACTTCACTATTTTATTTGCTATCCCTCGAATGGCTGGTTACTTGGCGCATTGGCGAGAGTCTTTGGATGATCCTGATACGAAGATTATGAGGCCTCAACAGGTTGTTTACTTTCTTCAACTCATTTCTCCAGTTATGGTTTTCTACATTGAGATATTTAAAATATAGCAGAACCATGGTTGAGGGTAAGAATCAAATTGGCCTAGTTGTTAGTATCCCATTAGTATATGAATTAGTTTCTTCTACGTTTTCTATCATCTCTGATTACCAGAACTAACAGTGATATCTGTTGTGGATGATTTTGGATTGCCACTAGTGTTATCCTAATGTCACCTTAATCTATTTCATGACCAGGTTTATGTTGGGGAATGGTTGAGGCATTATGCACCAATCAAAGAAAGAACAGAATCAAGTAACACCGACAAGCTTGGCCAGTTGACCGTATCGAATGCCTCAAAGCGGCGGCTCGCTGGAACCGGGATATAGGTAATATATATAGTTTTGCTAATGACATTGCCAATATATGATTTTCACTCCCTTTGTTCCAATATATGTCTGTTAAGTTCTAAGAAAGTATGTTTTATTGTTTTCTGTACAGTTATATTTAAAACAGAGGGAGTAATTCTTAAAGGTTCCAAAGTCTTTTATGGCTTATATTGCCTAAGTTTTACTATGGCTAAAGCAGAATGAGGCAAGAGACCTCAGGAGGATGTATCTTCATAAATAATGCGGCCAGTTTTGTATTCTATTCTAGTAGCAGAATAATGATAGCAGGATTTGCAGTTCCAGAGGGATCAATCAATATATGCCAAGTAACATGTGTGGATGGAATGAAATCAAACTAGTTAATATTCTTGGTTTTGTGATCATTTTATTTTACATTATTGGTGATATAAAGAAGTTCCATTGGATTTTATTTTATTTACTTTTTTCATTTATTATATCCTACTAGATTTGCCATTTTTTCTTAATTAGTGCCGTTATAGAATTTGTCTAAGACACTTAAGTAATAAATAAATAATAGTAAAAAGATAAATCCTTTAATTTTTTTAATGCATTTCACAAATGCTTAAGACGCTTGTTAGTATTTTGTTTTCATTTTATCATTTAATTTCAACTCCACTTAGATATATTTTAGGAAACAAAATAATTTGGACACAAGACAAGTACCTCAAGTAGTTCCCTATATCTATTCTATAGATGTATATATATAGAGAGATATTTATGCGTGTCATATGACAAATGTGATGACTGATGAGGCCGATTCAATGACTTTAGGCAACAGAAACATGTTTACATTAAAAAAAAAAGTCGAGTTTAGGGATTACATGCTGATTAAGATATGTTTAAGCATCAGGTAAGTCACAAAAACATTTATATTTTCTTGAGGGTGTCCAAGTCTTCAACACTTACAAGAGTGCAACAGCAATAACATGGTTGTTGGATAGTTGATGAAATGAAATGAAATGGTATAACCTAGTTATTCAAAAAGTCAATACTAAACCCTTATACCAGATATTCCTGACAGGACAATATTGGTAACATTTCAAATAACTTTCTTAAACATTTTCACTTTCATTCAATGTGCTTAAGCACATAACTTTTCTCTCATACACATCAAGGAACTCACCTGCCTAAGGCAGAGTCACTGCATGCCATGCCTTCAGCATGAAAGGGAAGGATCGCATATATGATGAGTTCATGTAACATCCATTGTGTCCTTCCTTCCGTTTCTTTTTATCAGTCACTTTCACTTTTTGGTACAATAATGTATCTGGATACAAAAAGTGTACATCATTGAATAAATGTATAGGATACAAATTGGTTACACAAACTTTCTGCCCATGATATTCTTATGCATCTCCCTTCATAAGTAAATATTTTTTTCCATTTGTTTTGCAGCTAGATCATATTCGGTATGAAGATGCTAATTTCATTTATGTAAGAAACAGATTACATCAACTACCATGCATGCCTCGATGCAACTTATGCAATAAATACAACAAAGAAAAGTAAGCCATTTTTCTTAGCGTTAAGATAGCTGAAACTAACATTACAGTTTAAAAGCAAATAATGATCCATAGCATTGCTATCTCTCACATAATTTGCTCCTAAAACATCCTTCTGATGGATTTGGGATCTTTTGATGTTGAACCAATTCCAGAAGTACTTCCAGTCCTTGTAATGCTTGTTGAACTGCAGAACAACAAGCAATGGAAGATTGTTTAGAAAAATAAAAGGAGAACAAAAAAGGAAGTGAGGATTAAGATAATTATTTTGGAAGCAATAACTAAACTGTTAGCTCCCGTAAAAGTATTACAAACACTACAAATTAGGTAGATGTATAGCCAAAAAACAAAGAAAAATTCTTAGAAAAAGTTTCTAACCAAAAAGTTGCTGTCATATATACCTACTAGTCCTCTGGAAAGTATTCTTCTTCATCACTGCAAGATTTTTCATCTCATGACTGTAAAAGAAGAAAAGACAAAGGGGTCTATATTTATAAGATAAAATTATACAACAAAACAACCATAATTATATTACTAATTTATTTTTCCCAACTAATGATCATTGATATGATCAAAAGAAATTATTATAAACCTTAAGGCCCCTGCTTCCATCCAGCATTATAAGTTACCTCTTTAGAAATTCTATTTTTGACTTCTTCATTATGTTGCTCTTCAAATTTGACACATTGTAACCAGGTCCATCTACAACAGATCCTCAAAGATGAAACAACATTTAAAAGTGCAACCTGATGAAACATAAATAAAATATAAAGCACAATAGTAGAGTGAACTAGTTACCTCCCCAGAATCTTTTTTTACTCGAAGGTGGAGTTTTAGTGCACAGCTGTACTTGCCTACTCTGTTTTTCTACAGAATTCCAATACATTGTTCATCAAGCTAACAGTTAACATGTATGTTTATCAAGTTATATTAGCATTTTGTTTGGATAAAACAAACATGTATGTTAAAAGGTTGAGAAAGATTCAAATCAGGTAGACAAAAGGATATTCACGTTCAGCAAAGCAGGAAAGGCAAGGAAAATTAAAACAAGTAGCCAATAATGCACACACTAGGAACATACTTGCATCTTCTTTCTTGTACAGATTCCTGATTCGATTAGATACTTCCTTCTCAGCCTCGGCTATTTCTTTCTGTTTTGCCTGCAGAGAGTTAACGTAGTGAGCGCAGCTAACAATTTTTATTGAATACACCCTATTCATCTAAAATATAACCGAGTTGAACCAAAAAGAATTATGATAAAGAAATCAAAGAATGACCAAGTAAAAAATTCACCTCGTACAACTGCTTCCATTTAAATGACACTTTCTTTTCTCTCATCCTCCTCATTACTTCCTTGGCGCAATTTAACCCGTACTGCTTTTCAAAGAATCCTTTCCATAACTTATCAGTCACCGGACTCAAATCAGCTCCCTGCATAGCATATTGGGCAAATTAGACAAACCATTTCACCTGGTGATAGCTCCATACATAGTTGACAAAAACGAGAACCTTAACTTACTTCGCTTGCCTTCTCCACATGAATCAACTGATCAACCGTGCAGTGTGGCAAAATTCGCTCGAGCAGGTGTAGATCGACACAACCAACGTTTCCAAGGTATCTTATATTATCTATTATTTTCTGAACACATAGATCAACCAGGGATGGAAGTTTCCGCGCAGGTAATTGAACTTCGCCTCTTCTCATCATAATGACACTGATAACCAAGAAAACAATAAGACTATAAGCATTCAAACTAATCATGAAAACTAATAGAAACTAAGCTCTCATGTTCTCTTCCTCATGTAACATCCTTCTTGTTAATGAAAATTTACTTCTATTAGAAAAATATTGTAGATTCATATATACATGCATAGAATTGAATTCTCTCAATTGAAAAACTCACTTGATGACGTCAAAGATAAATTTTCAAGACAGCCAAAGCATACATGCATACATAATTGAAACAAAGATGAGAACTGAATACGGTTCCATTAAGAGATTCACATTTACTATTAATTCATATCATTAATAAACAGATGATCCGTGGAATTATTCATACTTCCACAATTTTGGCTAATAAATCAGCGGGAAAAAATAAAAAGAGAGAGAATTGTTATTTCCTTCTCGATTTTTTTTTTTTTTGAATACAAATTTCGAAAGAACATTAATTAACAAGGATGGATCACAGATAAAGTAGATCATCAAAAACAGGATTCCAATTCATGAAAGATACAACGAGATTTGGCTAAATGCTTACATAATCGATTGAATCTAGACACGATCCGAACGAAGGTGGATCAACGAATAAGATACGGGAACCTCGTCGCCAAATCGAAGGACGAACGAGGAGGGAGAGAAAGAGAGGAATCGAAACGCGCAGAGAGGAGGATTCCAGGGAGCGTGAACTTCACGCGGTGTTTTGGGTGAGCTGAGGATGCTAACGTGCGCCGTTGGTGAGTCTTAACTCCTAACTCAAACGCACAAAAGGCACAGTTTATATTATAGTCTTTTAGATGAACTTTATTGGGATAAGGTTGGGTTGGGTTTGGTTTGTTGGATGCTCGCGATATGAATAAGATTTCATTCAACTGTTGCATTAATTTTTTGAAAAGTACAGGGTACCAACATATTATTTGCCAACTTCTACCAACTCTTATTTATATTTGTGTTTCATGGAAGTGTGTTCGTAGATGTGTCTAATAATTAATATATTTTAAATACATATATAAAGAGACACATCCATAAAATATATCTATAAAGACACTTCTATTAAACTCAGTTATAAAAAAGACATTTTTATTAGACACATGCACAAACACACTCCCATGAAACACAATTATAAATAAGAGTTGGCAGAAGTTGGCAGATATGCTGTTGGTAACGTAGCGAAACCATTAATTTTTAGATTTTCATTAAAGTATATTGAATGTAGGTCTTTTTTCCCTTTAATTATATAATTTGTGATAAAATTAGCAAATATGTGTATAAAACTATCGATTTAAAAGGTTTTTATAAAAAATATAATATTTAAATTTTTAATATATTTGTTATGTATTTATTAAAATAAAATAATTCATTTTTTTACTAATAATAATCTTAATATTATTATTAAAAAGCACATGTTAAATAAATTTTTTATGATAAGATAGATTTTTAATTTAAAATATTATGACATTATGTTACCCTAAAAAACCTTAAGTATCTACCAACTTCACTAATGGTGGTTACAAAATTTTTCATTCAAGGCATAGTATCCAAGCAAATTCAAAAATAAGTAGAAACTCAGGTGAAATAAACTTTATGTTAAATAATTTAACAGATTTGATTTAGTTAAATCGTTATTTAACAACTCTTAATTATAAACATCAACTTCATATAAAGTTAACTGCATTTAAATTTCTACTTTAAAAATTTCTTAATACTTCTTAATACGAAAAAGTTACAATAACCAAATTTTTTGGAAAGTGCTAAACAACCATTTGCTTCTTTACACATAAATCAACCTAACACAGTTTTACATTGACCAAATTATAGCTGTTAGGGGTCTTTCATCGAAAATGCTGGTGACACCCCATTCGCCATATCAAAAGCTAACTAAACGAATCTCACATTGCTACTGTCAAAATCATATTCCTTAAGTTACTAATTTGAATCATTGAATGCCAACAGCATATAGTACTGAATTGCCTCGGAAAAAAAATACTTCAACCACCATATTGTCATGAATTAATGTAACTTTTTATGGATCACCGAAAGGTAGAAGGATCATTTATACTAGCTTGCAATGTCTTCAGCTATAATTGGTGGAACAAATCTGCAATTTTCAAGCGTCTGCTCAAAGATATGTCCCACCCTCAGAAGCTCTTCCTGCAAGACCATATAAGGATGGGGATCCTATTATTCATTCACAAGAATAAAATTCGACTTGTCTCTTTAGAACTGATAAAGCAAAGACACTGCAGTTTTTTTCTTATTTTCGGACAAGACCCAAGTCATACACACAAATTTCTTATTTGCAATTAGCTTTCTTGAAACATGTTGGATTTTATCTTAACAAAAATCATATTTGAAAGAGAAAAAAACACAACTTTTAAAACGGGATAAATACTTGTGTCCCTTGATAATTGCATAGCAGCAAGAAAACAATTCTGTTTTCCATTAAGCTACATGTACGAAACCATGAAAATGCATCAAATCATGATTCATGTCTATATGAAATGATGACTGATAACGGGAATAAAACGAAAGACAATATCCCTGATATCCATCAACAAGGAGTTGAGTGCAATAGACAGAAAAAGTCATACCTCACCAAATGCTGCACCAATCATTTGTAGACCAATAGGAAGCCCGGCAGTCCCACCCTCAACAAATCCACATGGCAAAACCAAGGCGGGTAGTCCAGCTAGGTTAACATTTACCTGTTGAGAGAGAGAGAGGGCCAAAGATTATGGTTAGTGACTGGTAAATGAATATTAAGTACCTAGAAATAGAAATTCAGACAATATCAAAGAGGATGAACTCTTAATTGGTGACTTTATTCCACTAGACGATTCCTTTTCTCATACTAAGAATATTTTACAGGTAAATGCTAACGTAATAAAAGTAAGAGACGGAAATCAAACAATAACATTGAAATGCTTACAGTCATGATGTCTCCTGCATACATGGCCAAGGGATCATTTTTCTTTTCACCTTAAAAGGTCACAAGCGAATAGACAATTAATAATGCAGGCAATGAAATGCAATCATGACGAAGCAATAAGATGCAAATGTAGTGCTTACCAATTTTATAAGCAGGTGAAGGAGCTGCTGGTGAAATCAGGATGTCATTTTGATTGAGTGCTTCTGTAAAGCTATTCCTAATTATGGTTCTCACCTGTGAAAATATAGTCAAAAATATTTTTCCAAAGATTCTAAACCCGCCTATGTAGATGAAATTTAGACATGAATGCAAAAGGGAAAATAAATAAATAAATAAATAAAAATCCATGAGCGTATCTATCATACCATGTATCCCAATTTCATTGTTTTAGACTTTATAATACACAATGGGAAATGGACCAAATATAATAGTTATAGCAAAATGAATAATGCTTTAGCAGTACCTGCTGTGCACGTTTGTAATATGCATCATAGTAACCAGCTGAAAGAGCATATGTCCCCATCAAAATTCTCATTTTGACCTGAAATATGCATTTAAAATTCATAGCCAGCTTTTAAGAGCAACAATGAAAATTTTAGACCATCCCTTTTATAGACATATATAAAGCTGCCAAAAACCCATATATCACCAAATGTGAAATCTAGGGAGTAAAAGGATGTACCTCAGAACCAAATCCATTAGCTCGGGAACTTCCATAAAGAGAGTCAAGCTCATCAGCATAAACTTGGTTTCCATATCTAGATAATAGATTAGAAAAAGGAAAGGGGGAGGAGTAGGTGTCAAACCCGTCAAAACAAGAATAAAGAGCATAGAAGAAAACATTGCGGAATGCATGTGTTTTTATCTCGGAGGGAGGCCATGGAGCATTCACCTGATACCATCGTAGCGAGACAAGTTGGAAGATGATTCAGATGAAGCAAGGATATAGTAGGCTGGCAACCCAAGGGAAAAGGATGGAAGTGAGACCTGTACATTTAAGAGCAAATGAATGAAACATACTCAAAATATAATTGTGCTAACATAAACTTATAAAGAAGCTATAGGTACGAACTAAGTAAAATGATGCAAAAGACCTCATTTACAGAGCATCCTAATTCCTCAAAATGGGAAGCAGCAGAATGAATTGCAGAAATTACTCCAGCATCAACACCGTCACCAATGGTTTCACGAATCAGACCAACTCTCAGACCCTTCAAGGGCTTACTTTCAAAGGAACTAGCAGAGACAAAATGAGACAGAAAGTTGGGCACATCCTGAGAAATAAATTTAGGAATCTGCTTAATAACAAGAAATACATAAATAAACACTTGCAATGATTTCATCAACTGCCCATCTTATAGACAAATTATGCCAATACCTTTGACAACTTCAGCTAACAACAGGATATTAGATGGCTATAACAATTATACCAAATATAAAAGAACTCTTACTTGATTACTTGAGGTGGCATCAAATCTATCATGACCAGAAATTGCATGAAGGAGAATCCCGGCATCAGCGACTGATGAACCAAAGCAACCAATAGTATCAAGTGAAGACGCATACGCCATAAGTCCAAATCTTGAGACACGCCCATAAGTTGGCTTCAAACCTACAACACCGCAAAAAGATGCTGGCTGTCTCACGCTTCCACCAGTATCACTTCCCAGTGATACCACACACTGCCTGGCAGAAACTGCAGCTGCCGATCCTCCTGATGATCCTCCTGGCACCCTAGAAAGATCCCATGGATTGGCTGTGACCTATTGAATGAACATACGCATCACCTGAGTAAACCAATCCCAGTTATAAATGGGCCACAGCAAGAACACTAGAATCCAGACAACATAAAGCTTAGCCAAATTACACCACATCCATGAGTACCAGCAATGCAACCATGGTCTTAGAACCATGTAGCAGGTGCATAGTATCTAAAGATCTCTCAATTCGGAAACCTCAACAATAAAATTGAGCTTAATTTCTATCTGCAGTGAAGTTTATACTCACTATCTCAAAACGAAACTAAAAAGAAAATGGTTGAGGAACATAGACTTCAATCCGCAGTTAAAACCAAATGCAATGCAATGCAATATAATTAAGTATGCTCGGCATGAAATTAACTATTAGCTAGTTATAGAAATAACAGAATCCCAAACACTTGAAATTAAACATTGAAGAAAATTGAAGAACCTGAAATGCAGAACCTTCAGTGGTGCTACCCATACCGAACTCATCTAGATTGGTCTTTCCAACAACAATGGCGCCAAGCTCCTTCGCCCTCTTTACGGCGGTTGCGTCGAACGGCGGCCGGTACCCTTCGAGAATGCGTGAGCCGCCGGTGGACGGCATATCAGCAGTACATATGTTGTCCTTGACGGCCACCAGAACTCCGGCGAGGGGACCAACATCCTCGCCGGCGGCGATGCGGCGGTCGAGTGAGTCGGCTTGGTTTAGGGTAATAGAGGCGTTGGTGGAGAATGGAAGGAAGCGAGGGAGGCGAGAGAGTGGACGTGGGGTTTGGAGTGTCAATATCATCTTTCCTCCTTTCTTGTGAAGACTGAAGAGTGAAGAAGATAACAAAGGGGATGGAGCAAGTGTGAGCCCTGAGCAGCTCTTATTTTTCAGATAGTCTCATTTTCCTGCTTAAAATTGGTTTTTTTCTTCACTAAATTTTGGTTACTAGTTGATTTGTTATTGTAATAATGCAACTGAAAAGCTATGAGCTTAATAGAATTGTTTTTAATTTATTAAGTTAATAATATATTTTTAATTTATATTTTTAAATATTATAGATTAATTACAGCTTAAAAATAATAAATTATGTTGATCTTTGAATTTTTTTTATAGTACAATATTTATGTAGATATAGATATTTTTTAATTGAAACTAGACGTAAAATTAAGTTTAGTAAATCAAGTTTAAATACACACATAAAAATGGGTGGATGAAAAAAGTGAAAGTATCGGTGATAAAAGAAAATCTGTACTGATCATAGAGAAGTTTGGTTGATGGTACGACGAAGGCAATTGATTTTAGTTTGTTGAAGGAGATGATTGGAAAAAACCTAACTCAAGTTGTCAAAGTACGGGAACTGAGAGTGTATAAAGTTCTTTTGACTTTTGATTCGTATTGAATGCAGAAGAAGCATATACGTTTAAAATGAATAGTCTCTTGCAATTCTTTCATAGTATATGGAGATAGAATGAGACGGAGCGATGTGATGAAATTTGAAAAGTGTGGTTAGAATGCTATGGAGTTCCGTTATATGCGTGGTCAACGGATATCTTTAGTATGTTAAGAGACCAATGGGGGAAGTAGTCGGTTGTGACAAAGTGACAGAATCATGCATGTCTTTTAAGCTGCGTTTGTTTATAGAGACAAGACATTGAGACAGGGACACTGAGATACAAAATCATGTTTGACAGAGGAGACATGGACAGAGACAATGTGTCCAGAGACACTGAATTAGTGTATTTTGTGTTCATCCTGACAGGAAGGACACGAAGATACTAACAAGGGATACAACTTATTTTTTATTTTTTCTTTCATTATTCTTGTTAATTTTTCATAATTATATTTTTTATTGTTATATTTTTCATCTCAAATTTTTTGAATGAAAAAAATGAGAATAAATTGAATTTTTATAATTTGTTATAGTTTATCACCAAACTGAATACAAGAACACAAAATTTTGTGTCTTTGTCCATCAGTGTCTTGTCCTGTCCTGTTCTTAGAACAAACGCAGCCTTACTGTTGGACAAGTGTAAATTAATACTTGTATCATGGATATGATTAATAAATGAGTTCATATCATAGTAGGTATCATTGGATTTGATGTGCTAGTGAAAGAAGTGGAACGGGAGGCTTTTAGATTGAATTGTTATGAAGAAGCTAATGAAAAAAGTTATTATAGTTGTGAACAACGAAAAACAGTTGTGGAAAGAGAGTGTGCAAGTACAAATTTAAGGAGTACACGGGCCACAAAAGCGATAGTTTTCAACGACCAGGCAGCCGATGTGGTGATGGAGGAGTTGAGGAAAAACAGAGAAGATAAGGGCAGGTTGGTCATTCTTGAAATTACTTTGAATGAGTGGATTAATGATCATTCAAAACAAAATCAATAAAAACGATAATATCAACCAATTTATAAAGGAATTTAAGGGAGTGCGGATTGTGGGATATGATTATATTAATTATGAAGCTGACTCTGAACATACAGTTACATGGGTTTATGAAAGTAACTTTAATGGGTTGAAAATGAGGTCCTTGAACCCGGTTTTCTCAATCAACCAGTTCGGTGATGTTGGATTGGGTCTAGAACCCGGGTTGAACTTGATGGAAATGGAGCATGATTTTCACGATAGGGATGGGCACGTTAGGGAAAGGTCTACGACAAATGTGCAGGAAGCTGCATCTGCGACACTTGCACTAGAGACTGGCGCGGAGGTGACCGAGGGAAACCGAATCGGTGTTGAAGGAGGGAAGCTAAAGGCTGGCTGCGGCAAAGAAGGCTCAAGGTGGCAAGGAAGATGTGCAACCCTATGTTGGGTCGTGAGATCAAGGAGGAGTTGGTGGTGTAGAACCAAGCCACTACTCTCCTGGTGATATTGAATTGAGGGACTGGTGGATTAGGTGTGTATGTTGATGATGATGGTGCGGAAGACGTTGATGAAGGAACGGGTGATAGGGATGACATTGTGAATGATAATTGTATGGATTCCGGCACAAAGTAAATAACATTGACAAAGGAAAGCTGTCGCAACATGATGAAGAAGTAGTTAGAAAGAGGATTGTTGATGATTGTGGTTTGGACAAGAATGAAGGAAGTAAGAGAAACATAGATAGTATTTTGGAGGAGCAGATGCTTGAAACTAGGAAAACTTGGGACTTCGCGTTGTAATCAGGTGCAATTTTATACAATGAAAAAGATGATATCATAGCTATTCTCCAAACACAGAATGAAAAAAAAGATTGGCAAAATAGAAAGAGAAAGCAAGACGCTGTAGACCCAAAAAAATGTGTAATTATTTATTAAAATAATTTTGTTCTTGGAATATTAGGGGGTTGAGCGGTGATGGAATATTGAGCATGGTCAAAAACCTCAAGAAAAAAATTTAAATTGAATATGTTAGGCTTGTTCTCACTAAGAGACAGGTAGCGATAAAATTTGATGTAATAAGAATTTGGGGAAGTGATACTGCAGGGTGCTTCGGGTGATTTAATTTGGGTTGAAATAATGTTTAAAACGAGTCGCTGTCATAAATAGGAGCGTTGGTTGTGTGTTAAAGGGGTTTTATTAAAAAAAATTTCAATTGTGCTTTTTTTGGTGTATGAGACTCATATAAGAGAAGAGAAATTTATTGTGTGGGAGGAATTGATTTATATTGCAGGGTTATGTCAGTCTCCATAAGAGACTTCAACGAGACTGTGTGTGCTTGGAATACAGTTTGCAAACGGGAGTTTGTATAAAATTAATTTTGCAAACTTGATTTTGATGAAAAATAAGTTTGTATTAAAGTGATTTATGTTTGGTAATCTTTATATCAAAATAGACTATAGTAAAATAAATATTGTTTGGATTATATCACTCAAAATCACTTTTAGATAAAAAAAATTACAAAAATAGATATCAATTTAAATAAATTTTTTATATTATCCTATCATTTTAATTTAAATATTTGAATAGATCTTATTAATTAATTTTATAATAAAATTAATATTTACTTACTAAAATAAAAATAACATATAAAAATTGATAAAATATATTTTTATATCAAAAGCAAAAATAATATATGAAAAATATATTAAAATATACTTTATTAAATTATATTACTCATAATTTTTTTAGTATTCTCGATACTCTCTTATTTAATACTATTTTAAACTATAAATTTTAATTATTTATGACTTTGTTAATTAGTTATAATTTTCCAAAGGTTGGCCTCACCACCTAACCGACCTCTTAGCAAAGAGGTCGGGTTCGACATAAGCTCCTCTCTAAAGAGGTCGGGATCAAGATAATCTTGCAGATAACGCTTATTCAAATAAGTAACCGCCCATAAAATCTCTCACCCACTTCTAGGAGCAATATCTCAACAACCCTAAGATAAAGAGACGGTTATCCACCTTCAGAAGTGGAACTACTCCAACGGTGGTTATTGGATCACCACTATATATATACCCTGACACCCCTTAGGTATCTCTAAGTTCCAATACTCTCCAAACTTGCTTACCCCTTTGCTAACTTAGGCATCGGAGTATCTTTGCAGGTACCACCCCCATCTATTAGAACACACACACATACACAACTCGGACAGCGGCTCCCATACGCCAAGCAAGTCGGAGGCCACCTTCCATCTGTATTTGGGCCAATCAAGCCCAATCCACCTATCTCAGGTTACCTACGTAACATTGGCGCCGTTGCCGAGGACCTGGGAGATCAACGCATGATGGTGGACGACCTAAACGAGGATGGTAACACCGCGTCCGAATCTGAGCAAGAAAACCAAGACACTAGTAACAATGACAGGGCTATAGTCACTCTACAAGGAGCAGGTGGTTAGCGTCAAGAAGGTCCCTCTGGCGTGAAAGACCCAAGGAGAATCCCCTCTGAGGTACACGAACCAGGAAAATAGGGACAACCTCGTGCTAACTTCCACGTCGCTCCCCCTGAGGAACTCATCAGCATAACTTCTCCATGGCCCTTTGCAAAATGAGGGTTGGACCTACTCGGACCATTCCCTCAGGCACCTAGACAAGTGAAGTACCTAATAGTGGGAGTAGACTACTTTATGAAGTGGATCGAGGCAGAACCATTGGCTACTATCATAGGCCAGACAAGTCTGAAGTTCCTCTACAAGAATATCATTACAAGGTATGGAATCTCCCATTCCATCACCACTGATAATGGAACCCAGTTCATCAACTCTACTTTCAGAAATTTGGTAGCCAGCATGAAGATCAAGTATCAGTTCACCTCAGTCGAGCACCCACATGCAAATGGGCAAGTTGAGGCAGCCAACAAAGTTATACTGGCTGGATTAAAGAAAAGGTTGCAAGATGCAAAGGGAGTCTGGGCTGAAGAACTTCCTCAAGTACTATGGGCATATCGGATTACACCTCAGTCTACCACAGAAGAAACACCCTTCCGACTTGCCTATGGCATAGAAGCCATGATACCAGTCGAAATCAATGAGCAAATCCCAATGGTGAGATTCTACGACGAGGTTGGTAATGTTCAGGCACACAAAGAAGAGCTTGAACTACTCCCTGAAGTCCGAGAGCAAGCCCAGATAAAGAAAGCAGCGCTGAAGCAAAGGATGACAAACAGATACAACAAGAAAGTCATTCAAAGAAGCTTCACCTCAGACGACTTGGTCCTAATCAGAAATGACATCGGAGTTAACAAGTCGGGGAAAGAAAAACTCGCTGCTAATTGGAAAGGGCCATATAAGATAAGTGAAGTCCTAGGAAAGGGGTATTACAAGGTATCCGACTTGAGCGGTACCGAGCTCTCAAGGTCATGACATGCTTGCAACATGAAGATGTATTATAGTTAGAAGCGAACTCCACTCCATGATGTACTCTTTTTCCCGACTTCATGGTTTTTTTCCAAAAAGGGGTTTTCCTGAAGGGGATTTTAACGAGGCATCAAAGTGGGGGCTAAGAGTCAACAACTCTCAAAATCCCTTAGTAGCTAAGATCAAAAGTTACCTCCATCAATAAACAACGATTTTATTTTATCTCTATAATTCCATTACTGTCACCATTATCCTATGAAACCCACCGATTTAAGCTCGAAAAAATGTGAAAATTTCATGTCCGACCTAAGTGGTCGACAAGATAAAACGACGAGGTACAAGTCTATGTAAAGAGGTTACAAAGGCGATCATGATAACTCGGGAACATTTCGACTTACAAGTTAGAAACTTGAGAAGAATTGAAGTGCATCGCAAAAATAACCTAAAAAAATTCAATAAGAAAAAATTGAATATGTGAGGAATACAAAAGAGATAAGAAAATTCCTCAAAGACAAAAGCAAATGCTATTTCAAGTCTTCAAAAAAATCTTACAGTAAACTTAAACAAAAACAGCCTGCCTAGTAAAAAGATTTTTTCACAAAACCAAAGGGTTTTCATAAAAACCTTGTAAGAAATCACACGAAGCATGCACACGCAAAGTATTTCTTAAAAAAGCCCTTATCCAAAAAAGGGCAAACCATATAAAGCAATTTTTTGTTAATAACCATAAGAGGCCGAAAAAGTCGGGAACTACCACCACAAACAAACATATAAAAAAGATAAATTGTTCAAAAAGGGCCCACAAGCCGGGCCCTAAATAGCTGAAATCAATTGGAAGGAAGATTGGAGTCACCAAGAGGAGGAGAGCTCGGATCTACTATTGAGGTCGGGGGAGTCGGAGCGGTGTCTTCGACAGCTGAAGTCGAGACATCTGAAGATCTTGGCAGGAATCCCTCCTGTTGCTCCTCACAAGGAGGAGACTCAACAATCCTTTGTCCAGGAGTCTTCAGTTTGGAGTCCATCTCAAGGTGAGGAGGGGAGACAATAGCTCCATCAACGACGATCTTATCAGGATGAAGAGGTGTAAGGTCCAAGTCAGGAGCGATAACTCCGACCTGTTCCTTAAACACCCTCCAAGCTTCCTCCGAGCTCTCAATAATTGAATCCTCCAGCTCCTGATAGGCCTCCCGATTTGACTCCAACTGCCTCTGAAGATCAACATTTTCAGAAAAAATTATGACATAGTTCTGCTGCGCCTTCTCCTTCAGGCCCTCCGCCATGGCACACTGACCCATTAGCTTCTTCTCCCTCTTCTGAAGTCGGGCCAGCTCATCCTTCAGCCAGGTAACCTCCCCCTGAAGCCGCTTCTCCTTTTCTTGATAAAGGACATTCCTCTCCTGAAGCTCCTCCATAGTGTTTTGGGAAAAGCCCAAAGAAGTCAAAGGAGTTTTCTCCAAAATATCAAGAAGCGCAGTGCAGACTCCAGTAGTCCAAACACCCCCACAAACCAATATTTGAAGGTGATTTTGAAGGGAAGCATCGTCCATAAAAATCTGGCTATGAGGAAAGATGTGCTTCCGGACGAACTTGGGACCATCAAAGTTGGCCTCTCCAGAAGGAGAAGAGCCAGTCTCCGAGGTCTTGCATTTCTTTTTCTTGGGTTCGGAGGAAGGTCAGACTGGGGGGATAGGGGCAGGAGGAGGGAGAGGAGAAGAAGCAGAGGTTACCATAATTGGGCGAGAGGAGGTCCCCCAATCATGAGGAGGAGGAGGAGGAGCGCCAGTAGCCTTCGCAGCATCAGCTCGGGCTCGAGCCTTCCTCTTGGCCTCTTGGGCCTTCTAATAGGTAGCATTAGATTCACTCTTCATCATTTCTGAAAGGAAGAAATAAAAAAGCAATCAGTTTACAAATCGAAAAATATCACAAGTTGGAAACCTTCAGAAACAAACTACAAAAAAAAAAGCTACCTAGTTGGGTCCGCACGAAACTCGGAGAACCCAGAAGAAACTTCTTAGTATCCAGGTTAGGGGCTCTCCCCCAAGCTTCCCAGAAAAATCCCACAATGGCCTCCTCCACTTCGTCCAAATCGTCCAAACCATACTTTTCAATAGGGGAGACCTCCGACCAATATAAGGGAAATCGGGGATGATTGTTCTCACTAGGAAAAAGGGATGGTGGCCCTCTATATCTTGGACTTTGAAGAAAAAAATTTTGAAGTCGTGGAAGGATTCGTCGAAAATAGAAAAAACTTTACAACCCTGAATGGCCCGAAAAGACACCCACTGTTGTTTATTATTCTGAGCACTAAATAGTTTGGTCAGATAAAAAAGATAGAAAAAGATCTTTAAAGAAGTCAGGAGGTCAAGTTCTCAGCTGACGAGTTGGTAAATTCTCATGAAACCCCAAGAGTTGGGATGGAGTTGAGTAGGAGCAACTCGGCAATGCGATAGCACCTCTATTTCAAAATCAGAAATGGGGAAGGAAACCCACAGGCGGGTAAAAAGACAATCATACATAAAGAAAAAGTGAGGGTCATAATCAACAACCCCCTCCCCCTCCCCCCCGCAACAAACTTGGTCTCCAGGACCCGGGGCCAACAATTCATATTTAGGCTCATTGGCCTCTAAACTACAGATCCTAATCATCCTATGGTGAATGCGAAGTTCGGAAAGATAGTCGGTGTCTACTAAAAGTTCCTCTTCAAGTACAGTATCATCTACCCATCTCAAAAGGGACTCAGGGATATGGGAAGACATTTTTCCAACAAAAGGAAGTAGGAATAAAAGCAACAAGACCTACAAAGAGAAATAAAAAATCATCAACAACAGGGCTCCAAAAGACAAAGCAGTCTTTATCTAAAAAAGCAAAATAAAGAAAAGAATCACCAGACCAACAAACAGACTTGCGAGGATACTAACACCTCACATTACAAACAGGGAATCGTAAAAGCATGAAAACCTCTTCCAACATACAAAGCAAAGCACAACATAAATGATAGAAGAAAATAAAGAAAGGACTAACCTTTATCTGTAGACTTAAGGAGGAGTAGTCATGGCAACAACGAAGCACCCCGAGAAAGAAGGCTAAAGGATTTATCTTTTGAATGAGAAAGAACAAGAAGTGCAGGCAAGAAACTTCAAAGACGAAAGAAAACAGAGAAAAGAGAGGGAAAATATTTATAACACGCCAGGGGCATGATGGTAAAAACAATGCGACCATTAAAGAAACGCGTCGTTACCAATGTAACTGCTCCCACGTGTAAATACGAAACCCAACGGACGCGACGTTTGATTAGACATGACAGTTGAGAAATTTGAAAGCAGGCCGGTTTTTTAACCAAAAATCACGTCGGTTTCCGACACGAACAAATCTGAGTTCAGTTAATACTCAAATTCGACTCAAAAGCAAAGAGATCGGACTCGAGTAGGGGCACTATTCATACCCTGGCGCAACACTATGGTCCAGGTCCAAAAAAGACAAAAAGTCCCAGCCCAAAGGTTGGCCTCACCACCTAACCGACCTCTTAGCAAAGAGGTCGGGTTCGACATAAGCTCCTCCCTAAAGAGGTCGAGGTCGAGATAATTTTGCAGATAACACTTATTCAAATAAGTAACTGCCCCTAAAATCTCTCACCCACTTCTAGGAGCAATATCTCAACAACCCTAAGATAAAGGGACAGTTATTCACCTTCAGAAGTGGAACTACTCCAACGGTGGTTATTGGATCACCACTATATATATACCTTGACACCTCTCAGGTATCTCTAAGTTGCAATACTCTCCAAACCTACTTACCCCTTCGCTAACTTAGGCATAGGAGTGTCTTTGCAGGTATCACTTCCATCTCTTGGAACACACACACACAAAACTCGGACGGCGGCTCCCATACACCAAGCAAGTCGGAGACCACCTTCCATCTGTATTTGGGCCAATCCTTCAAACTCAATCCGCCTATCTCAGGTTAGCTACGTAACAATTATATATTTGAAATATTTGAGTACTAAAGAGACTACAAGCAAGAAAATAAAAGGGTAAAATTGACAAGAAAAAAAATAAATTCAATCCTAACATGATTTTCTAAACGCAAAAGCTACAATTTCTAATTTCTTGTAAATGCAAGTTAAAAACGTAAAACTACGTTGACGTTTAGAGCAAAAAAAAAAAGCATCTAAACATAAAAAGGAAGCGTTCAATGCACTCAAATGAACATTTCTTCTTTCTAACGTTAAACCAAATACAGCCTGTGCAGGTAGAGGGGGGACAGGATGTTGTCAGATTAACAGCGACTGCAAATGATTCTAAGAATTGGATACAAGAACTTATGCAACTGGTGGACTTCCGTTTAGCGATCAAAAGTTTACAAGGTTTAAAAGTCAATGTTACGGTGGGATTGACAGAATTTTAATAAGCTAAGAGTAGCTAGAAATATTTCTGCGAGTACAAAATTAGAAGTATAAAATCAGAAATACACTGTAAAAAAGAAGAACACAAAAAATAGTTAATGAGTTCGATTATTTCTTTTGTTTTTTTTTTTGTTGTTTTTTTTTAACTTTTTTGTTTACTTATTGTTCTTGCTCTATTTATTGTATTGAATTTTTTTATTAAAAAAAATTTAAATTTAACTCAAAAAATTAAATTAAAAAGGAGAAAGAGAATAGGAAGATGAATTCCAAGTTCAGAATTTGGGAACATGTAGAATGGTTTTACTCAATTGTAACAATACAATAAGCTGCTTTATATACACTAGCGGCTCAACAGGCACGTTAGTGCCTGTTCAGCCGCTTTTCTATTGTTTTTAAAAAATTAATTTTATTTTTTTGTTAATATATTATTTATTTTTTAAATTTATTAGATAAATATTTTTTTATTTTAATATTGACGTGATCTTATTTATATCATATTTTGTTGAAATTAAAATTACTATAAAACACTTTAAAATGTTAAATTATAAAACCACACAATAAAGAGGTAATATAAAATCGTCATAGTTTAAAGTTCTAGGTAATATATGAGGTGAAATATTCGATAGAGTAAATTTTTATTCTCAACTATTCTAAAATATACAAAAAGTATTTTCAGAATGATAATGCTTCTATTGTATTTCTTTAAAAGTTTTGAATGTCGTCTATTAATTTATAATATTTTTAATTTAATTTTTTAAATTTATTATGACAAAATAATGATATGATGAAGATTTTGTCTGCTAAAATTGCGAAAATATTTTTAAAAATAGTTTATTCATCGTACTTTATTTTGTTTTTTTTTGTGTTTATGTTATATTCCATACATTATTAAAATAAAGAAATATAAACCAATATATTTATATGATAGTATATAAATATATAAACCAAAATATATGTTAGTTATTTACAAAAGATAATTTTTACTTAAATGTCATGAATATTCATATTTGTCTTCATATATTTTAAGTGGTAGATCAAAATATAAATCTGAATATGAAGAGACCTTCATTTTTTTATAAATAGTGAAAGATAGAAGAAATGTGAATGCTTATTTTTTTCGTTTTAAATATCGAACTGTAAGAATAATTAATAAAAAAAATTAGGAGAGTATAAAAATTGTGTATTTAGAAAAAAATCATTCATAATTCATCATACATCTCCTTATCAATAACTTTTCGAGTTTTGAAAAACTGTCAGATTTATTGACCATAAAAATAATTATATAAACGCTTCAATATTATTCAATTAAAAATTATGTGTAACAAAATCAAAATATAAATTTAAAAATATTATTTACAAATTTAATATTTATAAACGTTATTAAGTTTAATTATTTATTTTTAATAGTATTTAATTTGAGACCGAGATAAAAATTTATATTCAAAAGACTCTTTATCTTCGTGCATAATTCCAATTGTTAAAAAATATTTTATTTTTTTAATTTTATATTTAATTTTTAAATTTTTTTTAATCTCATTATTTTTTTTAAATTTTTAATTTATATTTTTATTATATCCACTTACTATATTAAACACTATTCTTTCTCTTACTATCTTTCTCTAAACACATACTTGTCATTGTCTCATCGCCATTATTATATTTTTTGTTTTCCTTTCTCATTTTTTCCTTTTCCTTCCACCTTCTCTTCACCCAACCGTAATTAATTATTACCAAGTATTATTATCGCAACTTTTAATCTTGTCTATCACTTCGATTTATAACCATCTATTATATTAATTTTTATGAGTCGTTGAAATTTCACTAAAAGAAGTAAGACATAAAGCATTTAAAATTTTTATCCAAATTATCAAATTAACTTTTAGAACGTATAAAATTTATAAATTTAAATTAAATAAGATATTAAACAAATTTAGTATGTTGTTATTATAGGTAACAAAATCAAAATAAAAATTTAAAAGCATTATTTACAAATTAACTATTTATAAACGGTATTAAGTTTAGTTATTTATTTTTTAATAGTATTTAATTTGAATTCAAGATAAAAATTTATATTTAAAACACTATTTATCTTTATGCATATTTCAAATTGATAAAAAATATTTTAATTTTCTTTTTAATTTTATATTTAATTTTTTTAAATTATCTTTAATTTTGTTATTTTTTCAAAATTATTAATTCATATTTTTATTATATCCCTTTACTATATCAAACACTTTTTTTTCTTATTATTATTCTTTATACACATACTTGTTATGGTTTCATCGCCATTATTATATTACCTTGTTCTCCTTTCTCATTTTTTTCTTCTCATTTCACCTTCTCTTCACCCGACCGTAATTAATTATCACCAAGTATTATTATCGCAACTTTCAGTCTTAAATTAATTATCACCAAGTATTATTATCGCAACTTTCAATCTTGTCTATCACTTTGATTTATAACTATCTATTCTGTTAACTTTTATGAGTTGTTGAAGTTTTGTTAAAAGAAGTAAGACATAAAGCATTTAATTTTTTTTTTCAAATTATCAAAATTTGATGTCAATAATCCTAAAAAACAATATCAAAATATATTACTTTTAACTAAAATAAAAAAATATAATTGTAAGTTTTTAAACTAATAATTATAAATTTAAGTCGCAATTTAATATAGTACATTGGGACAAAAGACAACCTTTGCTATTCATATTTGACTGCTACTATCTAAGTTTTACATTTATTTTATTGTGCACATTACTTTAAGTGTACTTTATTATTTTATTTTACATGTTTTGAAATAATGCCATTGTATTATAAGGATGAGATTAACTTTCATAATCTAATGCGAATCTTTTTATTATTTTGTTTGTTATTTGAATACTATCTATTTAAAATAGTTACTTAAAGTGAAACACTATATAAAGAGATAGAAAACTTTTAGATTTATCGTTCTGGTTTGCTTCTTATTAATCCTCATTTAATATACTCAATTTTAATGGCTTTGATGGTGGTAAATTTTTGTAATTAGTTAAAAAATTTTAACTTTTTTTCTCTCTCTACGATTTTGAACAAATTCAATTTTATTATTAAATAATTTTTTAAGTTCAGAATATTTTTAACCTTTTGTATAAAAATTAGACTTAATAAATTACCAAAATTCAAACCTATTCTCTTGAACTACTTCTTGATCGTATAATTAGGTAGTCCAAAAAATTGGACACCAAAATCATAGTCAACTCTCTGTATTGGCTTTATATATTGTTGTTAGACGTATAATATATATATATATATATAAAATAATAAATTAAAACTTACATGGCTCATGAAATAGAAAAATAAAGAGAAGAAAATAATCATAAAGGTTGAAACAATAAAAAATGTATACCATAGTTCTTATCTTGCCACATTTAAATGTTATATGTAAATCTAATAATTAATAAAAAATAATATTATCTAATGTAAAATAGATTAAAAATAAAAAGAGATTAACAAAATCAATTAACAAAATTCTAAAAAATTAATTAACAAAGTTTTTATATTGCTACATTTGTTGTGTTATATGTCGAACTAATAATTAATAAAAATAATATTATCCAATGTAAAATAGATTACAAATAAAAAAAAAGTTAACAAAATATGTGTGAGAATTTTTCATTCTACTGATGGGTGTAGGCTTTTTTTATCTTTTATATGTTAATTATGTGACAAATAAATAATATAAAATTAACTCCAGATCATTTAAAAAATCAATTAACAAAGTTCTTATATTGCTACATTTGTTGTGTTATATGTCGAACTAATAATTAATAAAAATAATATTATCCAATGTAAAATAGATTACAAATAAAAAAAAGTTAACAAAATATGTGTGAGAATTTTTCAGTACTCTACATAATTAATAGCTTAGATAGTTTAGGAAATTAACATATTAATGTTTTTGAAGGATTACTTTGATGGGTGCAAATTTTCTTGCGTCCTATATATATGCCAATCAAATAATTTAGCCAATATGTAAAATAAATAATATTGAGGTAGACAAAATTAATAATTTAATTTATTTTTAAAGTAAATATTTATGTATTCAAATTTTGAACATAATACTCTACATAATCAATATTTTAAAAATTAAAAAAAAATATTATTACAAAATAATTTAAAAAAATAAGTTAACAAAATATTTTTTTCTACCTTAAATTGATGAAAAAAAAAGACATAGTAGTAATTTCATACGTCAAAAGTTGAGAATAAATTAAAAAGGCAGAGGAATGATTAAAAATATAGATTAGATAAATAAACTAAAGAGAAGAAAAGATATAAGTGGATGTTATATGTGAAAGTAGTAACCGCCGTAAAACTGAATGAAATTAACAACTGCAGTTGATGTGATGAAGGCAATGGAAGAAGACGAAGGCTCTTGTTGAAGAAAGAAGAATAACAGAACAACAAGAAAAATACAGAAAAGTAAAAACTAAACTACTAAAAAGATAACGTACACAAAACAAAAGGATATAAATTAAAATTAATATAAAATTAAACAAAATATGAACATGATAAAGAATGAGAAGACATTGATAGAACAAACCATATAAACTAAAACTAACATAGAATTAAACAAAGCATAAAGATATTGATAGAACAAACGATATAAACTAAAACTAACATAGAATTAAACAAAGCATGAAGATGATGAAGAATGTGAAGATATTGATATTCATACCAGTTTATTTTTTTTTTATTTATTAGCAATTTGCAGACTGTCTTACATTTTTTAAAACTGTCATTTTAGTGGAAAATTATTGAATTTTTTAAAATAAATTTTATGTCTATAAGAAAAATAATAAATTAAAACTTACATGGCTCAAGAGATAGAAAAATAAAGAGAAAAAAATAATCATAAAGATTGAAACAATAAAAAATGTATAATATAATTCTTATCTTGTCACATTTAAATGTTATATGTCAATCTAATAATTAATAAAAAATAATATTATCTAATGTAAAATAGATTAAAAATAAAAAAGAAATTAATAAAATCAATTAACAAAATTCTTATCTTAGGTCGCCAAATTATTTGAAAAATTAATTAACAAAGTTCTTATATTGCTAGATTTATTGTGTTATCTGTCAAACTAATAATCAATAAAAATTAATTTTGTGGTAGACAAAATTAATAATTTAGTTTAGTTTCAAAGTAAATATTTATGTGTTCAAATTTCGAACATAATACTCTACATAATCAATATTTTAGAAAATTAAAAAAAATTATTGCAAAGCATTTAAAAAAATAACAAAATATTTATGAAACTTTTCATTCAATCATTGATAGTCAAAGACATATAAAAAAAATAAAAACAGATATCAAATAAAAAGAAACTATTTTCTTTCTGCATCAAATTGATAAGACAAAAAAATGTATTTCTTTTTACATTAAATTGATAAAAACAAAGGGAGATACAGTACTATTTTCATACGTTAAAAGTTGAGAATAAATTAAAAAAGCAGAGAAATGACTGAAAATATATAGATTAGATAAATAAACTAAAGAGAAGAAGAGATATAAGTGAATGTTATGCGTAAAAGTAGTAACTGAATGAAATTTGCAACTGCAGTAGATGAATGCAATGGAAGAGGATGGAGGCGAGAATGTTGAAAAAAGGAGAAGAACAGAACAGCAAGAAAAATATAGAAAAGTAAAATCCAAACTGCAGTGAATGGAGGCAATAGAAGATGTGTTATTATAGTTATAGAAGTAACAAAACTGTTTTCATTTTAGTGGGAAGTTATTAGATTTTTCAAAACAAATTTTATGTCTATTTCGTCCTTATAATTTGCTTTATTAAATAGTTTATTATAAGGTTAATATAGTCCAAAAAAATTGGACACCAAAGTCATAGTCAACTCTCTGTATTGGCTTTATATATTGTTATAGATTATGTAAACTAAGGTTAAAACTAACTATATCAAGGAGTTAACTTAATTATCTAACAAACGAGTTACGTTGCCAATATACTATAATTATCCGTAACAAATTTTAACTAACTTAGGCGTGTTTGTGTTTTTCAAAAAGCTCATGCGCTTGTATTTGTTGTTTTTAAAAATTAGGAACAAAAAAATTTAAATAAAATATTTTTTATAGAATTAAAAAGAATGATAAATAAATATCATGATGCATTTATGGTTGATTTTGTGACTTTAGAGTTTGTACTTATTTTTTAGATTATCGACTTTATTCTTATACTGCTGTTATGCAAGACATTCCGTTAATTATTTAATTTTGACCTCACGGTGGGACTATATTGAAGCTAAATAAAATTTTTTTAGATTCAAATAGGACACTTTAAACCTTAAGCACCAAAACAGGATTACATCCAAACGTAGAGAACCAATTTATACTTTACCCTTTTTGAAATTATCTAAGGGATGGTTTTTTAAAATTGGTTTGTACTTATCAAAAATAAAAAATTTAATATAATCTTATACATTAATTAATATCTAAATTTAATTCTTATATTAATGTCTATTATAGTATTTTTAAATTTTAAAAATTATTTTACTAAACACATTTATTGTTTGTACTTATTAAAAATCTTTTTTAATTTAATTTACTAAACACAGATACTATAATTTTGAAAAGCTAATTTTTAAATAGAGAAAAGCTCTACATCCATGTAAAAATTACATGGATGATATCCAAGTAACTTTCACTACACGCCTCACACCCCCGTTTGTTTTACACGCGCCTCTTATAACCTATATAACGAATTCTTATTTTGTGTTATCTCTCAACGTAAACTTTTTCATACAACGTAAACCTCTTTCGCGTTCTTCATCTTTTTCTTCAACCTAATTAAATTCATTGTTCTCCTCTTTCGCATTTTTCTTCTATGCATTATGGATCTGGATTGATTCAACGCAATTATCTTCGTCGTTCATTTTCTTCTTCATTTTTTTCTTCAATCTACACTTTTGAATTGAAATAATGAATGAATCAACTTCAAATCAGTTGAATCAGTGCGATTTTGATGATTCTTTTCAAACAATGAGGTTTGGATTATTGAACTCTGAATCAAATTTAATGGAATGAAATTTCTAATTTTATTTGAAGTGAATTGAATGGATTGAGGTGATTTACATCTGAATTGAATTCAATTGAATTGATAATATGTAACTGTGCGTAATTGTGAGTGTTAGTAATTGTGAGTAACTCTGAGTAAATGTGAGTAACTTTTCGGTTCGGTAAGTACTAAAGAGGTGGTTCATCACTTTTATGTTTTCGGTTCGGTCCGCAGAAAGGAGTCTAACAAAAATTAGACCAATATGTTCTGTTTTCTTCCCTAAGCACTATATAATTGTTTCACCGTAATTAAGATTTCAGTTCACCATAACTAAGATTTCGGTTCACCATGAGTACTGTATTCGGTTCACCTCTTCACCAGAGAGAGAAGGAGGAAAAGACAAAAAAATACAGCAGCAACAACAACAAAAGAATTACGATAAAGAGAAAATACGTGAAGAAGAAGGAACGCGAAAAATGAGGAGAAGGAGGAACGCGAAGAAGAAGACGCTCCGTGCGTAAACGAGCGTGAGAAGAAGAAGAAGAAGAAGAAGCGTGGGGGAGAAAAAGCATTGGGCAATTTCGTGTGTATTGGGCGCGTGTATTTCACGTTTCATTTAATAGTATTGAATTTTTTTTGTGTTAGACCAACTTGATTACATGGTTACATGGATGTGTAGCCTCCCATTTTAAATATTAGCTTTTACAAATTACTTTTAAAATTTAAAATTTTACTAAACTAAACCTTAATGAGCAATCATCTACTACTAACTAGTACTAGTACACTCAACTTATGCTAAGCTACATTATGTAACAGATATCGATCAGGTTGTAAATCTCATCAAGTTCTGTCCCACCTAGGAAGAGACGGAGATGTTGAAGGTACATCTACCACTCTTCTACTAATCTACTCTCATGTACATTAACTTATCAAAAATTGTCTTAACTGCAAAGTATGACTTCATGTAATACATATGATTTGGTATTTCTATAGATTGCATTTTGGCTGTAATATCTTCATTATATACTCAAATCTAGGTTAAAATTCTTGAATCATATGATTGTTACTTGCATAGATGGACTTTCTCATGTTTGTTTTATTTAGGCAATATGCATATCTGTACATCTTAATCTTAGTTCATTTTTTGGGGATTTCAAAATTCATACATTTGTATTTGTTAATGGCTAGGTCTCTCATGAAAAAAAAAATACACGAAGAGTTTCAAGCTTAAACCTTTAAAATAAACTGTAAATCTTTTTAATGGCACATAAAAAAACAAAAAATTGCTTCAAATTAAATGTAAAAGATTTTTAAAATTTGCATGACATGCTTCCTTGTTTAATATTGAAAAGGAACTTTTTCTTGTTCTTCCCCTAACTGAAATATATCTGTTTTACAGAATTATAAAGGGGACAAGGATATGTTTGGTAACTGTGAACAGGTTCTTTCTTGCTTTATGGTCTTTAACAATGAATTTTTAGTTCTTTACAATGCTTACACATTAATTCTAACAAAGTTCTTATTCTGATGACCCCTATTAGTTTTTTATAGAGTTGGTGAAGGTTTCACTAGTAGAAAGAATCCAAGTTAAGGGTGTCTGCTTTCAGTTTATGATTATCCTATATATTGCTTTTCATGTTTAAAAACTAATTCTTCTTAGAATTGTTAGACTTTGACAAAGACCTTGTCCATTTGAAAGCAGCTTTTAAGGTCTTCTTAAAATTATAGGTAATCTTTTAAAATCTTTTATTTTTGGATTAGTTGGTCTAAGCAGAGTTGCATCTACATTTGCTTTTCTGTTTTTTATTATTTGTTGACGAGCCACATTTTTCTACTGGATGCATTCACGAGTTTTATTTGCTTTCTGTCTATCACTTTATTTTTTTATTTATTTATGGAAAAGTACAGGAAGATAATGAGTTTAGTAACCAATGTATATATAGTAATCTTTTTTTTTAATTTGTGATTTTGGTAGGAGTAAAGTGTGTTTTTATTTTATTGGGACTAATTTTAAAATTTATTATTCATATTGTTTACAAAAGTCATTATTTACCTAGTAAAATCTTTATAAGAAAATATAGAAAAACAATGATAATTGTGAATAATATGAACAAATAGATTAAAAAAGGAAGATAAAATTAAAAAATTAGAATTAGCCTTTAAACGCATTCCCACTGCGTAGGGTTATTCCTAATTTCACTGTAACTTCCAATACATACCCAAAACTCGCCGTCATCGTTTTCCGTACCGATGCCGCGGCAGCCTCCCACCAACACCACCGAAACCTTAACTTGCATCGCTGTCCCTTTGTAACAAAGGTAGATCCCTCCGCACCCACACCTCTGCATCTCCCTTGCCATTGCACCCCCTCCAACGGTTCAAGAGACACGTGACCGTCGGAGTGCACCGATTTTTCACCACCACGGAAGAGAACCGCCTATCATCATCCTTATCGGTGGCCGCTGTCATTAGTTGTCGAACTGCTAAAAGAGCAGTAGTGTTAGTCATTACGTCGTTTTCACAACAAGCAGCATTGGAGATAGTTTTCGATTCGATAAGGATTCTATTGGGCGGATCTACGACGAAGAAAATGCAAGCAAGCCAAAGCATGTTTCAGCAAGGCTATATTCTATGATTGGCCATGATTGGATTTATGGGACATTGTGTGCATATGTTGCTGGAGCATAGCTGCCATTCTTTGTACTCGAAATCTCACGTGCTCTTGTATCATACTATGTGGATTGGGATACCACCAAACATGAAGTCAAGAAAATTGCTTTTTTCTTATAAAAGATGGTTATTTTAATTTTTATGTGGATGGTTATTTGATTGGATTGAGTTTAGTTATATATAATTAAAATATGTTAGATACTCAATTCATTAGGTACGTGGATGATTATTTTTATTCTTAAAGAAATGGTTATTTTCACTAAAGATGAGCGACGCCGATGACAATGTGTGGCAAGCCAAGCAGCGATCGCGAGGAGGAGTCCGACGGCACCGTTCGTTTTCAGTCTGGAGGAGAGCAACGCCGATGAGGGTCCTTATTGAGAAACCATTGGCAATGAAGAGAATTTCGGCAATGACAATGGGGCTGGTTGGCGAGCAATGGTAGAAAATTAGGAGAAAAGCTGGTGTTTTGATAAATTATGGTATAATGAATTGTTAAAATTTTTGAATTATTGAATAAAATTTTTTAGTTAAATAATTTAAATGAAGTGTTTTTTTTTTTTAAATTTTATTGGACCAAATTTTCGATTTATTGTTTTTGTTGTTCACATTAGACCAAATTTCATTGGATATAATATGTATTATTCACTTATACTTTTTCATTTACTTATTAGGAAGAGGGAAAAAAATTAAGTTATAAGGAAAAAATGACCAAATTGGTAGGTATTTACGAGATCGGCTAGTCATTACCATATTTAGCATGGCATAGAGTAAGCCATGTCATTCACAGGCCTGTTGCTCCGTTGATAAAAAATGAAGAATTTAAATTTTTAAAATTTTGAATTTTTATTTTAAGGGATAAATTATGATTTTTTATTTTTAAATAATTTTTTTTATATTTTTTCTTAGTTCTATTCATAAATAAATAATAAAAGATTATATTTTATTCTTTAAAATAAAATTAAAAATTTAGAGAATTTAAATCCAAAAATAAATACAAAACTAATATGGTATATTTTTTTAAATTTAAAAAATTAAATTAGAGCAATTGAGATTTTGGACTAAATTAGAACAACTTACAAATTTTAAAAACTAAGATAAGACTTAATTCAAATATAGCGCATCAATTTTTAGTTTTTTACTCTACAATATTTGATTTTTTCTTTTATTTTTTCATTTTTTTAACATGTGCACATGGCTTGATTATTGTACATTTGTACACAAACACATTTTTTCACCTCCTATTCTAAAAATTCAATATTTATATACAGTAATAATTACGAAAATGATCCTTTATTTCATATCCCCCATTAGTATTCCCCCACAAATAAGTATTCATCGTTGCTAAATGCTAAGCACGAAAATGTTGAATAAATCATAGATACAAAATTCCAAATAATTAATTCATTATTGAAATATCAGTAAGCAATTTTTGCCTATGAGAAACTGATGAATAACTCAGAGCACAATAGCACATACACTAGGATTCTTTTTGCTACTATATAGCAGGGATCTAAAAGCGAAAGCCGTGTTAGCCGTGGATTAGAGGAGTAATCAAGTATATTTTGGGAAACAATGATTATGGAATGTAAAATGAAATTAAAGAGAGAAATAAGAACTCTGACGCGGTGCCATTTTTTTTAAGAGTATATACCAATTTTGGTCCTCAAAAAATTTTAAATTGGACACTTTACTTTCTAACTAAAATTAATTACTCGATTGGTCCCTAACAATTAATTCCATCAGTCACTTAGGTCATTTACTCCGTTAACTCTAACGGAGGACAAAATAGTCTCTGACAATTCTAACAGGAGACAAAATAGTCCCTGACAATTCTAACAAGGGACAAAATGAACCCTGACCCCTTTATTCGAAAACGACACTATTCTTCCCCAATTTTTATCATATCTCGCATAACTCTAACATTCATACTCTCCTTCTTCACCTTCACAATCTTCTTTTCCATCTTTTCCTTCCTCATCTTTAGCTCCAAGATTAAGTCATGATGTAATTGTCACATGTGTCACACCTACCTCAACATGTCATAGACCACATACTTCCTAAATCTTTGTGACTGGTACATCCACTCCCTCTACACTTCACTCACCAAAAGCATCCACTTCCACGTCTTCGATAACATCACCTCCAACTCTGACACATCCACGACATTCTCAAGACCAAGTTCCACAAACTACTCCAAGGGTACACCTTTCTCCACTCTCCGACAAGCAATATAGATTGTTGGACATTAGAACATCATGAGAAGATTCTCCTTCGACATCACATACAAATTCTCATTTGAAATAGATACCGAATGCTTCATTTCTTCTTTTCCAGAATCCAAGTTGGCAGACAGCTTTGACCTCACATCCAAGCTCTCAGTACAACGAGCAATGTCGCCGTTGCCGCTCATATGAAAACTGAAGCGATTACTGAACATTGGTTCAGAGAAGAAGTTGAAGGAAGCGATCGGAGTGGTGGACAATGTGGTCATAGTGATGATAGGGCAGAGGAGGAGGGAGATGGCAACGACGACGACGAGTCTTAACAAATCAGACTTGTTGTCAAGATTCATAGGATCCATCGAAGACGATAACTAGTTGAGAGATAGGCATTAATTTCCTGAATATGAATTAGTTGGGAACAAGTTTGAGAATTTTTTTTCTTATGAACATTAAATTTATAGAGTGTTCATTGTGTAGTTTGAAGTTACAGTGTTAGACTGCTAGTGTTATGCGAGATATGATGGAAATCGAGAGAGAACAGTGTCGTTTCTGAATAGAGGAGATCATGGACCATTTTGTCCCCTGTTAGAGTTGTCAGGAACTATTTTGTCCTCTGTTATAATTAACGGAGTAAAAGACCTAAGTGACTGACAGAATTAATTGTTAGAGACTAATCAAGTAATTAATTTTAATTGGGAACTAAAGTGTTTAGTTTAAAATTTTTTGAGAACAAAAATGAGTATATACTTTTTTTTTATTATAATTCGTCGGATAACAACCTTCATGGAATTTCCAGGCAAGCAATCTAGAAGGAAGGAACATCGTACCCCAACTCTGACGCGGTGCCATTTTTTTATTTTTTAGTTTAATTCCTTTACCTTCATTTCAAACTCAGTTTTAGACTTTGGGTAGTCTTAATTATATTAGTATATTACTATCGTGATATTAGGGTTTGAAGTTAATCAAAATTTAAATTTGACTCACAAAAATTGAGTTTGATTTATAATATAGATCAATAATAATTGAGCATGTTTTTTAAGTTTAAATTTAGCTTATCAAAAAGTTAACAAGCTAACTCAAATAATAAAAATATAATTTATAATTCTATATCAATAAATTATAACTTTTATATATATTAAAAAATATTAATTTTATATATTATGTATCTATTAATTATGAATTTTTATTTATGTCATACATCAAAATC
>NW_026264258.1:3560936-3605209 GCF_000817695.3 Arachis duranensis
ATTCAAATTTAGGTGTGATTCATTTAATTTATAAGCTTGATTTTAGGTTTAAATTTGGCTTATTAGTTCACAATTTAGATTATCGAGTTATTAATGAATTTAGTTCGAATAGATTTATAAACTAACTCATAAGTTAACTTGACTCACTTCTAATCCTATATAATGTAGCCGCAAATAATTAAGAGAGACATATACCATTATATATATATGATCTAGAGGCAAATAATTAGAGAAAGACATATGTAGCGTTGTATATATTATTACCATGACAACATAGTCGCAAATAAGAGAAATATTATGGTGAATTTATTGTTTTTAGTTATTATTTAATTATTAATTTAATTTTTTTAATTTAGTAATTTGTTTTTTAAATGTTTTATAATATTTCTTAATTCGATAGGTCATTAAAGACTAATTTATTATCGTATTATTGATAAATTTTATTTAAAAATTTATTGTTGTCCAATAAATTATTACATGCACAAAATAAAATTAAAAACATTTAATTCAGTAATCAAATAATATACTTTATCTTATCGGTGATACTAAGTAGCCAAAGAATAATTATAATATAGACATATTATGTAAAAATTCTCATTCTCTTAATAAGCAAGTGACATACACCTCCTTATTATTCATCCTCCTTATCACCCATCTTTTTTCTAGGTGTTTGAAATCATTAATGTTTTTTCTAAAATCAAGTTCAATTTCTTCCAAATCAAATTCTTAACTTTCCTCAATTACATTATTATTCATTAAAATGTAATTTCTCTGCAGAAATTATAGAGGTTAAGCTAAAAAATTTTAACAACTTCTACTATACAACTCATATTTTACATATAGACTATTAGAAAATAAAAAATAAAATATAAAATATGATCAAAAATTAAAAAATAATTTTTTTAAAAATAATTATTAACTCGTCATATTAAAATCAATAAATAAGCATATATATGAATATTAATTAAATAAAAATATTAAAATCATGACCTATTAGTACACATATGAGATAATTTAAAGAATACAATACGACACATAGTTTAAAGTTTGATAATATTAATTATAAAAATGTATTAATTACAGATATTATATGTATAAAATTATGAATATTATGAGTACAAAATTCTGGATGTTATTAATATGAAATTATGGATGTTATGTGCATAAATTTATGGATGTTATAAGTAAATTTATCAATTGAATAAATTAATTTAAGAATTTGACATTTTTCAAATTTAATTATAATAAAATTTAAAAATTATTTGTGTTAACTTGATAGTTACTCATGTAATAACTAAAAAATGATATGTGAATAGATGTAATATCTAATAAATATGAATTTAATTTTTAGATGTTAGTTATATGAACTTATGAATGTTATGTGTAACTATAAACTTAGTTAGCACAGTAAATATAATTATAGATATACATAAAAACACAACAAAATTAAATTAGTTTATTATTATACCTTATCAAAGTTAGTGTGATTTTTCATATTCAAAAAAATTGGTTAATTGGCAACAATCTCATCAAGTAAGTTCGTCTGTGTTGTTTAAATTATTCTTCAACTTCTTCTGACATAGGTACCGTGTTGAGGTTGAATTCAAATGTCATATTATTTATAATGATAAAAGCGATTTTTTGTAAATTTTCTTGGTCTATCTCAAGTGTGTTTGTAATTGAAGTAGAGTTGTGATTTTTGAACTCTGAAAAAATATACGCGTTCATAATTTTTCGAATAATAATAAATCTACTAAACAAGGCTTTTACATTTGCTAATTCATGAAAGGATAATAAATGAAATAAAAAAAATTAAAAATCAATTACAATTAAAGCTATTTAATAAATATTATTATTATAATTCTTTATTATTATTAGTATTTATTGTATTTTTAAATATAAAATTTAAATTATAAACTTGATGAATAGAAGTAGCAGCAATGATACACTCAATTCCCCCACCGAAAATGAAAAATATGATGAAGGATAACTTGCAAGTCCCAAAAACTGACGAAAAGATTGTCACGTTTTCAGTGGGTGTTGGGTCGGCTGTGTTTGCATTGCTCTCATACGCTTATAGCTCCACCTTCCAGCACCTCTTTGGAGAGTGGAATTCCTGGTGGAAGATCATTGTCTATACCATTTTCAGTTTGATGACTTTAGTGGCGGTGGTGGTGCTTTCCATGTTGACTACTGTGCCAGACGTGCCACGTTTTGGCGAGTATGCAGGTCTCGTGAAATTTTTTGTTTTAGTCCTTGGCTCCCTCTACTCCTTCTTCGTCCACAGACACAATGAAGAAGAAGATGATGGTTTTGCCTTAGCTTCCTATATTGCCTTTGTTATAACGTGGCTTTGCTGTGGACTAGAGGCGCTCATGTGTTTTTTCTTGCAAATTACGTTTATACAACTGCTGAAGATACGCTGGATCTTAGGTGCGCTTGCGATGGGTATCAGTTCCGTCCTGATCGAAGGTCCACCACAAAAATATCTCGTAGATCAAATGGGTAACAGAGAACAGGTGGTGAGGTTGGTACTTCTTGCTTCCTTCCGGTTGAATCATGGTGTTACGTCCTTGTAGAATCTTTCCTCGCCGATGCCGACAACCGGAAACTCTTCCAGATCAACATGGCGGCTCCCATGATTGGGTTCTGCTACTTTCTTTGTTTCCCGTATTCCTTAAGGAAGATGGCAAATATATGGATAATGATTTCAAGGCAAATAAATGTTTTGTTCGAATTAAGCTATATGACATTTGTCATCATTCTGTACACGTCAGTCGTGATCAGGTATCATTTTTGGGAGGGAATTCCATACTTTCAGGTTGCGACCTGTTTTTATGTTTATTTTTTTGTTCTTATTATGAACGTGGCAAGTGGGTGGCGCACCCCTATATGGTTCGAATTAGAAATAATCTATGTCACGCTGGTTCTACCAATTTCATTGGTGGGATTACCAACAGTGAACCAGTTGTTATTACTAGGCTTCTCGTCTATTGGAATGCTTTGTTCCTTAGTTATTACAACTTACCTTACCTTTAAATATGGAAAGAATTATCTTAAAATCCAAGAAAGCTCTCAAGATCCTCCTCCTGCTGATGGCGTGGCTCCTAATACAGCAAGCCAAACTCGTGAGAGTAGTAGCCCGTCACCATATGTTGTAAGTTACGTTCTCGCATTATTCTTATTCTTCTCTGTTTCATTTATGTCTTCTTTAATGCATATTAATGCTTTTCTTTTTATAAATTCGTTTTTATGATCGGTAATGTCAGAGAAAAAAAAAATATTATATATTTAAATTTTTTTGTTAATTAAATTAGTCTAACATTACAAAAATCAATTATAATTGACATTATTCTAAATTTTATTATTTAATTTATTTTATTTAATATGATAAATTTTGACTACTTTTAACTCATTTATTTTTTTTTTTGTTAACAAACATTTCTGTTTTATTGCAGGGTGTTGGGCTTCAGAATCTTAACAATACATGCTTCATGAATGTGATCTTGCAGTGTTTCACTCGCACTGTCCCATTTGTTCAAGAACTTAGATCTTTCTACCGGCACACCCCTTGTAATTATCTCTTGCCTTTGTAGCTTCTTTTTCAACGGTTTTGTTTACTAGTCCTAAGAAAAAAATAATTTCGATTGGAGAGTAAGAAAATTAATTTTTAATTCACTAATTTTAACATTTAAATTTATAATTTAAAATTTTGATTTAAAGTCTAAAATTTAATATAAATAAAAATATTAGTTAAAGTAATAAAATTAAATATCTTTTTGCGGAAGTCATTATTTTTATCTTTTAAAATTAATATAACACATATTTAGAAAAAAAAAACTTTACATCTGAATTTAAAATAAAAAAAGCTAGAAAACTAATATTTTTAATAGGAAAAAATGAAGAGCTGGTTAGTCTTGCAAATGCAAGAACCTAACATTTTTCTTAAAATAGTTTTACTTGTTCAGAAATATCTCTTTATAAGAATTTATCTAAATGAGACCTAGACATTTTGTTAGTAAAATCTTCGTTGTTAATTGGTGATTTCAGGTAGCGATAACGACAAGGGTTTGTGTGTTTTTTGGGCACTATGCGAGATCATTGATGATTTATTATTAAATAGTTCGGGAGCACCTGTTCATCCTGAGAAGCTTGCTAACAATTTGAGTTGTATCCTTTTTATTTCATTTCATTCTTTATGTTGATTAATTTATTTAAGAGTAAATCAAAATGGTATTAAGAATTTATCTTGATGACAAAAATAACTCTTAAATTTTTGAATGATTTGAAAATTCAATAAAATTAACTAATGATATAATATTTTTTATAAATAGTAACAAAAACTTTTATATTTAGCAAATGACTTATTATATATTTAATAAGAATTTTTGTGATAATATTTAAATCACTATTTAAAAAGTACACATAAAAAATTGAAACAAAATTTGATTTATAGAATTTTTTATTTTTTAAAAAATTTAATCATTCACAATATTTTTTCTTTAAAATTCACTTAATATAAAATTATCAAATTTTAAAGATAAAAAACTCTTATTTTTTTACCGATATTAGCAAAAGTTCGTATCAAAATTTGATATCTAAAATTTCATTTTAAAATATATATTTAATATGTAATTATGTTTATGTTTGTTACATTTTTAAATATTTTCAAAACTTATTTTTCGTTCATTTTTTTATCATTATTTTTATCTACATGAATTTTTGGATACTATTTTAATAGTTTATTTTTTATTTAATTAATTACTTTTGGAATGTTTGTGAGTCCATGACTTCCTATTGCAGATTTTTCGGCAGATTTTGTAAAGGGCCGGCAGTGTGATGCTCATGAATTCATGCAATGTGCCTTAGAGAAGCTGAAGGAATGTTTCCCAGATGGGAAAGATAATCCTGTTGACAAAATCTTTAGTGGTGAAATTGTTAGGAAGGTATGGTTCACAATAAGAAAAACAAAATTGTACAGCCTTTAATTACATTTCTCTCTTTACAAACTATAATCATATAATACTTTTAAATTATTGGCTTTGAAACTTTTCTAATTTGCAGTAGGTGTGGCAATAAGTCTCTACTGGGGGAAAATTCTTTTCCTATCTTCTGATTATCATTTAAAATAGGTGTATGTTGTTATAGCCAATTTAATTTATTTGTCCACTTAAACAAGTATTGATGTTAAAATTTTGTCTCGTGCATACAGTAATTATTGGTTAGTAATAAATTATTAAAAAACAAAAATTAGATGTGTATGAATCTTATCCGCTGCTTCTTTTTCAGTTCTTGTATTCTGGCTGTGACCACGACCAACCTCCTTCTTATACTACTGAGCCACTGAACCTAATGTTAGACATAGACGGTGTGAAAAGTGTTGAGAAGGCACTTGAATCATTCTTCAAGGTGGATAAAACTGAGCAGGTTACATGTGATACATGTGGGAAACAAGTGTCCAGGAGGCAGCAAATTTTTCTATACAAAGCACCTAAGATTGCAGCATTAAAATTGAACAGGACTAAGAAAGATGAACATGTTGATTTCCAAATGAATTTGGATATGAAGTCTTATTATATCAATATGGATTCCAATGAAAATGTAAGTTAATTGTGACATTATATATTATATACTCTTATCACTGCATTAGTATATTAATTTTAAGATTCTCATAATATGTCATGAGTATTATAGCTCAGAGAAAATGTTATTTAAAAAGAGTTTAGTCACTAGTGAATTTTTATTAGTTATTATTCATTACAACATTAATGATAAACTTTATTCTTTTTTCGGTTGACAGGTAATATTGACATATTATCTATATGCAGTTGTTGTGCACTCTGGAAAAGACCTAAATTCAGGGCATTACTATTGCTTTGTCCGCACCTCTGAAAACAATTGGTGCAAGTATGATGACTCAAAGGTATATATCATGGAAAATTAATTGTGAAAAAACTGAGAGCATCTATTTCTGAAATGCATATGGTACTTGCTTAATTTAAACATGAATTAATTAATGGTTGATAATTGTTTCAGGCTACTGAAGCCTCTGAAAGTGAAGTTGTTGGGGAGGAAGCATACATGTTGTTCTATGCACAGCAGGGTACACCATGGTTTGTGAATTCAATGTCGGTTTTGAAGGACACTAGAATGGATGAGAATGCTGATCGATCTAAAGTAGCGATGCCAATTTCCTCTGACCAAAAAACTATCCCCAAGAAAAAAGCCACCAAGTCACAGAAACCGGAGACCAAACCCTCCCCGCGGAGGAGGCTGGCACAGCTACTTGTTTAGTTTTAAGAAATGTTAGAGAATCATTAGAATTTATTATTTTTTGTTATTAGTTGGTCATTAATTTTTAAAAATATAGAATAAAATATGTTATTAAATTATTAAATTAAAAAATTGAATTAATAGCTAAATAATAACAAAAAATAATAAGTTGTGATGCCCCTAACATTTCTCTATAGTTTTTCCTTTTCTGTTCGGCATACTTTTTGGAAGATTGTAATACCTTAATTACTGTGCATCTATAGACACTATCTAGTCTACTCTAGTGTGTTTATTTGCTCTCTTTTAATTTGAACAGAAACACAGAATTAAATAGCTAGCAAACTTGGTTATATCTTATCCTATGATTTTGTGTATCTATCCATTCCTGCCGGAATATAATTGCTGGTAAGTGGTAACTGCTTGTCGCTATTGATCCTTGTGTAGTTGATCCATTATTCAACTAGTTAGTTAATTAAATAATTTCGGGATGTGTGCTCTGGTGGTACTTGCAAGTCAATTAAATTTCATACATCATAGCATACGCCATACGGTATGATATAATAGGTTTTGTAATTTCTAGCATAGATAAAAAATTTAATATTCTTTTTGTAATCAGATGAAGTATGTCTTTGCTTTTAAATAAGATCCTCTACATTATTGAAAAACATACTGCAAACTGATTTTTTGGGAAGTTATTACAACACGGGTTCATTTTTAAAAGAACTTTTTTGCCAAAATAAGTTAAAAGTTAAAACAGATGAACTATAAGCTGTTGACTTGGTATTTATTCAATATTTTTTCACTAGTAAAGTAGTATATCATAATATTACAAAGTATGCATATTATTACTGCATTGTTATATCATGAATTCTACCGTGACTATTATCATGGTGAATATAAAATTTTAACAACACTTAAAAATTACGGTTAAAATTAAGATAACACTTTTTTACTATTTAGCAAAACCTACCTTTGATAAATATATAAAAGGGCCACCATATCTTCTTTTCTTTCTTTATTTTTTTTTTAATCTTAAAATTCCCAGCTATGGTAAAACTTTTTTTTTTTTCAAATGTATAGTCTCAATTCTTGCATGGAAGCTTTATTATTATGATATGATCTGAGACTAGCTTGGCAATTAAATTGCCTGCACCTAGAGTCACAAGCATAGAAGAAAATGCATGCCAAGAATGAAAAAAAAAATAAGAAGATAAATTAATATGAATAATTATACATGGCACCACCACATCTTTTAAATTAGGTTTTCTTCTGCCTAAAATTTTGCTTCTCTACAAAAAAACTACATTAGTGTAGGCTCTTTCACCCTATACAGCAACACTACAATCACCTTTCTGTGAAATATCCTCATGGGTTTCAATGGAAGAATGTTGTTGAGACACTTCTATTCCTGCTTTAGCAGATGGCTGTTGTTCACTCTCATTGCTAATATGGGAAAGTTGCGAATTAACAAAATCGTCGTCTGCGTTGCTCTGATGCGGGTTGACCTCCCCAGCAGAGTTGCCAAGACGCGACTGACTGACATCTGCAGCTGTCTCTGCAAGGTTGTTGTTAATCGCGTGCATGGCATCGTCGCAAACCTGTGAACTATCATTCACCATAGGATAGGGTTGTTGTACATCATGAACCGTGTTGGCCACAGTTAGTTCTTCGATATTCTCTTCACCAGTCATATGGTTAAACTCTTCCTTTATTTCCTCACCAACTCCATCCTTTAGATCTTGATGGTTAGCGTCGGCAGCAAGATCGTCCGGCTTGTTGTGATTATCAGCAACGGCTGCATAGTGCAACTCTGATTGGTTGACACCAATGTGTGCATCACAGAGCTGCAGATTCTCACTGTCACCTTCGGCGTGAATCAACTGGACAGCACTAACTGCATTCTCTACAGAACATAATTGTGCATGATCCAACTCTCTATCAATCCTTGTAAGATGTAATTGATCAACCGGAATAGCAGTACCATAAAACTGAGGTTGTTCATCTTCACTAACTGCACTAGTATATTGAACTGCACCATCCTTCCGTAATCGTTTACCAGCGCCTTTTCTTCTAACCCTCTCCTTTCCTCTTACCCTTTTTCCAAGTTCAACTTGGGGGGAGGTTGAGACCATGACCGGACCGCCAATTTGGTCTCTCAAACATTCATGGGCGATATATCTAATCCGTGATATCGATTCTATTTGTTGTGGATCCAACCCTTTCGTCGAGAAGGTATCCGCAATGTGCGCAATGTCCCTCAGACCAGCATTCTGCATAGATTTGTTTATTTTCTTTAAAAAGCATTTCAAACTTAATCTATAATAGGCAATAAGTTATATAACCGAATTCATTGCACATATCCTTACCGTTCTCTGGAACTCGGACGAGAGAGAAATAGGCCTCCCGATGAACTTTCGAGTGATTCTCAAATACCATTCCATGTACTCACTTTCATCAATACCTTCATCGCTGTCAACAATATGCACACGGCGTTCCATCCATTCATTAAGCTCTGATTCCATTTTACCGGATAAATCAACCCCGCCATCCACTCCTCTACTCTTCCTCTCCCATCGCTCTACATCCTCTGGGATTGATTGAAGCATGCCATACTGCCGTAAGCACCGATTTGGAAGATGTCTTTCTGCCTTGTCAAAGCATATCAACATTGTCTTCGATCTCCCAAGAAACAAAGTTCTTTTGATATGTTCAGGAATTACCATGCTGTCCATGTTTCTGTAGGGTAGCCACTCTACCTGGACATTGATAACAGTGAAACTTGATCCGTTTAAAAAAATCCGAGTATTCCCAGATCATAATTAAACATAAAAATCAAAACAAGACTTACATCACATGATTTTAGCGAATCCAAAGCTTTGCGATAAAAAACAACATCACGATTTGCAGTCGGACCACTTTGTTTGCCTTTCCATCTAAGCACAAATGGAAATCGATCATGCATCATATCAAGATTAAGCTTTGGGCGCCCGATATTTAGATGAAAGTAACTCCAACACTGCAAATAGACAATAACTGATTAACATATCATTTTGATAGAAAGGAAAATTTATGTTTGGGAGGAAAGGACAAAGATAGAGGGTTAAGGGAAGTAGAACAAATCTAAACTACCTGCAGTAGTGTTAAACAGCCACTAATGGTGCTTTGAGTTTTCAGCGATGCATTACCCAGTGCTCTATACAAGAATCCTAACGCTGCGGCACCCCAGGCATACTGTCCACATCTATCAAAATTCTCAAACAATGG
Source organism: Arachis duranensis (assembly GCF_000817695.3). NCBI lineage: Eukaryota > Viridiplantae > Streptophyta > Magnoliopsida > Fabales > Fabaceae > Arachis > Arachis duranensis. Next base: position 3,570,474 of record NW_026264258.1, read on the forward strand.
CAAGTACATCACAGGGACTTTATTACCCGTAGTGGTGGAGAATATAGTGCTACCTACAAGATATAGAAGATAAGCACGAGTATGTTGCTCTATTACTTCGATGGGAGCATCTTCAGGGCAGCGAGAGAAGAACTCTTTCAACCAACTCAGCTTCACCATTCCACCACTTGTGTAGCCAGATTCTGGCACCTTGCCAAGATACTTCTCACAAACCGAATTGCACGCGGTATATGTAAGACCTATTACAGCATCTCCATCAATTGCTAGACCAAGCAAGAGTGCAACATCTTTAAGGGTTACCGTCATTTCTCCAACATTCAAGTGAAAAGTATTTGTTTCTCTTCTCCACCTTTCGACTAGAGCAGAGATAAGTGGATTGTCCAGGCTAATAGCTGGGATTGACCTCAAGTATCCAAATCCAGCCCTCTCTACCAACTCGATCTGTTTTGGGGTAAGTGTCCACTGATCAAGTTTTGAAGTGTGTTCATGACATCTGAGAGCCCCACGCTCCTGTTAAAGCATTAATGAGAAAAGACTTCGATAAATAATCAAGCAATTTATAAGATCTTTCAGCCAAAAATATGAAGCAACAGGGCTTCTCGGCTAGCGAACTGCACCTGTCCATCCCATACTGCTGTGGAAACATGCTTGTCTTGATCATAAAGAACCGAACCATCAATTGGACCCGGATTAGTTGCATAAGGGTCGCCTGCTCCTACTTCCATTAGCATGACTATGACAACATCCAAAAGGAAAGCAAAATAAGAAAAAGATGCCTCAAATTTTATTTATTTTATTTTGTAAGCATTCTCAACAAGCAAGAGGAATGGTGGTTGCGGATAATGCAAACTCAAAAGGAAGAGGGAAGAGGAAAACTAAAGAAAGAAAGAAACTTGTCAATACATGAAATCACAAAGCCCGCAAATCCCAAGGAATAGTAACCACAGTCCCAAATTATTAATTACGAGTTTGAATACATATACAAAAAAATGAAACAAAATTATGCTTATGCAGTAAAACAATTAAAGTTGAAATGGAATGATCTTGCGTCTTCCAACCAATTTAGGAATGATATCCAGATATATTTTTCTTATTTTCCGCTACACACATATATTAAAAGCAGAAAGCTAATCAGTGTTTTAAAAAGCGATTATGGCGTGGTGGATTTCTTCCTTGCCGCCATACAGTGGTCGCCACGATGAGTTTTTCGCGGACGGCAAAATGGCGGCGGAGCCATGGTGGACTGCAATAGAAATGGTGGAAATTGGCGGGTTTTTTTTCTTTTTGAATTTTGAAAAAATTTTAGGGTTATTTTAGTAATTTAGGAAACCCTAAAATGCTACAACTCACCTTTCTCAGCCTCCTTTCTTCATAAAACTGCCTCTTCCTCTCTGACGGTCCAAAAACTCTTCTATCTCTCCGTCTCTGCTGCGCTGCTGCCAGAAGAACCACCAGCAGCATGCCAGGCAGCACCGTCCGGCACCAGTTCCTCCTTCTCCGTCTTCCCTCTCCGTCGTTCTCTCTGCATTCTGGCGAAGCCGCTGCTGCAAGCCACAGGTTCCCTCTCTCTCTAGTTCGTAACTTAGTTTTTGTTCCAGACTTCTGGTGTTCCTACCCTTTTTTCTTTCCTGTATCCCCTTTTATTTACCTAGGTTCAGTGCAATAAATTATATTATAAACCTCTCTATTTCCAATTTTTTTTCAACTTATATAGGTTCAATTAATTCGATTCAAGACAAGCCCCTACCTCTAATGCCCCTACCCCTGCCTCTTATATTTTATGGTGTGTTATGACTTGATGTTATGTTTATTTGTTGAATTCGTCACTGCATTTGCTGAATTAATTGGGTAGAAAGTTGATTAAATTGATTAGATTTTATAATTTATTACATTTGGAATTTTTCTGCATACTTAAGCTAACATAAGTAAAAGATAAGAAAGCTTTTTCTTTCTTTACCAGTATAAAAGAAGGGCTTCTACTGCAGAATTCAGCACCAGATCATTCCTGCAATTTAAAGCAATTGACTGATAAACAAAGCACAAGCCTCAACTTTCACTTCCATCTAATCATGCTTTATGGGTTACCAAATTCAGTTTCCTTGTAAGCAACATTCTGAGTGGAAATTGCCACGGCTGAAAATATAAGGAAACACGATATTACAAAGGTCTGTTGATATATACAAAACATATGCAAGACCACAAACAGCATGAAGTAAGTTGATCTTAATTTATTATTCCTATGTTCAAAGGTTCAAAGGTCTTGTAATGTGGTTACTGTGTAATCATGCAGCACATTTCAGACCCTTTTTTAATTAAAAAAAAAACTTTAGAGCAAATAGAATCATCCCTGAATACTAAGTGCATGCTCCAACCCTCAATTTTAACCAGTGCCAAAATGCACACTAGGAATTTGACATAATGGCCATGGCATATGGATTACAGTAGGTCCTTCAGGATGATTTGAAAGTCTCTAGTTTCTAAAATAGAAAACGTCATACATATGTAATGGCATGCTACATAAGTAGAAAAAGAGAAGATAATGATACAAATTTAAAGAATTGTGTTAAGGTATCTGATGTAGGTTGCTATTTGCATCAAACAGCCATAAGATTTGAGCATCTCAAGAGGTAAGTAATAACATGAAGCAACAGTAAATTGTCAACATGATGATGCATGTATAATTACACCCCACAATCCTTGTGACTACAAACCGAAAACAGGTGGCATACTGAAGTTTAGATTGAACCATTAACAGTGAGTGGAAGAAAATAAACAATGACGGAAGGCAATCAAGGATTAGAATGAAGAAATATAAGCTATACCTAAGGAATTAACAAAATAGCATGCCCTTGATCTTCCCATCCTCTCTTCTTCCTCCCCTACACTCGGCACTTTCTTTGACCAGAACCCTTCTCTGTCTCCTTTCATCAGTTAAAAGGATAATCCAATGACTACAAACAAAATATGAACCTTCTGACTTGAGGTACACCTTCCACAACTTTCACTAACAAAACTAATTCCATGATAATAAACACTTAAAACTTACTATACAAGGATTAACACAAGTTTCACTCATTTTAGTTTCATTCAAAACCCCAAAGGAATCGTTTTTTAAGTAAATAATCTTTTCGAATTCAAACTTTCTTGGGATTTCTACTCAATTAGTCTATTGAGATAGAAAGTTCATTTGGTTGCTCCTTAACTAATAAAATACCCCTAAAGTATTATCTGAGGAGTACTTCTTGAACTTCACATGAATCTCTTTTATACAAAAAATATGTTGATATAAGAAAGAACATTTTTGCTACTTTTGCTTCTACTTGTATGCTGTAACAACTAAAGCATCAATCTAACATGCTCTAACTTTCATCTTTCAGTAACATATTAATCTCTTGAACCTTGAACTTCTACAAAAACCAACTAGGATTCCGGGTACAACCTATTTCATGCAACAACAACAAAGAGTGTACAAATAACAATTCAGCATAAATACATAACAACAACCCTTCCCGTTTCGTTGGAGTCCATTCAAGTCACCCACTTTAATGCAAAATAAACAAATAAATTTCCGTTATGGGCACCATCATTCCCCTAAAAGAAATCATTGCATCCACACATAAGCACATAACATTTAGGTTACCACCCCATCAAAAAAAGATCAAAACTTGGAGCAAATTAAGCAAAAGGGTATCTCACTTGGCACCATCCAAAAAAATTTGAGAACTCGGGTCCCACAAAAGTTTTGGGACCCCGCTCCCAACAGAGAGAGAGCATAAGAAAATGGCGGAGAAGAGAAAAGGGATCCGCGTGGGGTATTTTAGCTTTGGAATTGCATTTCATTTTGTAATGAAAAATAAAAAGGAAAAAAGAATTTAGAGAGAGAGAGAGAGAGAGGGCTTACACATAAACAGAGTGAAGGGATTGATTGTGAGGAGAAACAACACGATACGACTTCCACCGGCGTCGTCGCTTGCCTTACCACTAATAAAGAAAAGAAAAAGAAAGAAAGCAGCTTCCTTTGTTTTCTTCAGGGCAAAACGCAAAAACTAACGAGTACTCATACCCAACGGCCTTCCATTGGGTTCTCTTTGGGGCTTCGGCCCAAACTATTTTATTTCACATTTTTGGTGATCTGGACTTATTGGCCTTTTATTGGCCATCAATAACGATGATAAAGTTTGTGTTAGTAGTAATTTAGTATAGAAAAAGTATATTAATTATTATATTTTAAATACATATATAAAGAGACACATCCAGAAAATATATCTATAAAGACACTTTTATTAAATACAACTATAAAAAAGATATTTTTATTAGACACATCTACAAAGACACTTCCATTAAATACAGTTATAGATAAGAGCAGAAGTTGGCAGAAATGTTGTTGGTAACGTAGCGGGATTGTTTAGTATATTCAATAAAATTAACCAACATGGGTTGATAAAGTGGTTAAGCAATTTAAGTCACTAGTCAGTTAAGTGTTGTGATTCAAATCTTACCTTGTGTATACAATAATCCATTGGCTAGTAGCAAATCCTTAAATGGAGCTCTGGTCCGTGACGGATTAATTAGGGGTGGCAAACAGGCCTAAATCCGCCGGGCCGACCCGCGTAACCCGCCAAAAAAGACGGGCTAGGCTGGAAAATTGAGACCGCCAAATAACAAAAGTCCGCCTAACCCGCACCGCTTAAACCGCGGGTTTTGGCGGAGCAAGGCGGGCTTCCCCGTCGGGCTTAGCATTTTTTTTGGCAAGGGATATTTTTACAATTTTTTTTGCCAAAATCCAACTCTCCCAACCCAACTTACAAGAGAATGAAGATGAAAATTGAGTGTTTTGGATTATGTTTTATTTTGTTTTAGAGACAATATTTATAATTATGTTTTGGATGAAAACTTGGTTTATAATTATGTTTATTAGATATTTATAATTACAAAGACTTTAATGTTTGTGAATATAAAAATTATAATTTGTTTATACTTTTAGAAATTATAACAGTTAAAAGTAAAAAACAGAAGAGATTTTTTTATACCTTTATATATATGATTTAATAGTTAAAAATAAAAATAAAAAGAAAAAATTTGGCGGGTTTAGCCCTAATCCTTGTTATGATGGATTAGGAGATACTCTAAAAAAAAGTATATTCAATAAAATTTCATAAAATTAAATCAGATTACGTTGGTCTAATGGTTAACTCACTAGTCTGTTTAACCAAATGTCGAGGGTTCGTATCCTGTCTAGTACATGCGCCAATGCATTGGCCAGTAGCAAATTTTTAAATGAAGATCTCATCAGTGACAGATTAGTTTTTAGTCTACCGGACTGGAAGATACTGTAATAAACCAAAATATTCAATAAAATTACCTAAAATTAATTTTGTATAAAAACACAATTTAATATATAAATATCAAAATATTTTGCACCAATAACACATCGAAATAAATGTTAAAATTTTGTATATTCAAGTCAACAATGTATCGATCATGATAGATATTTATGTTGTAAAATAAATAAAAGATATATAAAATATAGATGTGTAAATAGAAGACTTTAGTATTAATATAATTAGTTCAATAAAAATCATCCATATATTTATATGCATATATATATATATATATATATAAAGGGTTACTTTTTCAAAATCAATTAATTATACAATCTCTCTTAATATTCTCAATGACATAGAGAAATGGTCATCCACCTCATATCCACTTCACACTTATCACAACACTCCCCCTTAGATGACCATTTAGGATTATGCCTCGTTAAAACTTTACTAAAGAAAAATCTAATGGGAAAAAACTTTAGAGAAGGAAAAAGAGTACATTATCCTTTGTGATGGGAACTGCCTTGTTAAAAACATTGTCAAGAAAAATCTAATGGGAAAAAATCTGACCAAGAAAAAAAGAGTATAGTCTCTCCCTCTTGTCGACATCATTTAATGTCTTGAAATTGGCACATCCCAATCTCATGTACCAATCTTTCAAAAGATGATTTTGGGAGTGACTTTGTAAATAAATCTGTCAGATTATCACTTGAGATGATCTGTTGGACATCCATTGTCCCTTGATTTTGAAGATCATGAGTGAAGAAGAATTTGGGAGAAATATGCTTTGTTCTATTGCCTTTGATATATCCGCCCTTAAGTTGAGCAATGCATGCTGTATTATCTTCAAACAGGACAGTTGGAGCTATCTTCTGATCAGTCAATCCACATGATAACATAATATATTGGATCAAACTCTTGAGCCAAAAATACTCGTGACTAGCTTCATGTATTGCAAGTATTTCAGCATGATTAGAGGAGGTTGTTGCTATCGTCTGTTTCGTGGACCTCCATGATATAGTTGTACCACCATATGTGAACAAATATCCAGTTTGAGATCTCCTTTTATGTAGATCAGACAAGTATCCAGCATCTACATAAACAACTAATTGTGACTTGGATCCATATGGGTAAAACAATCTCATATCAATCGTTCCATGAAGATATCGAAAGATTTGTTTGATTCCATTCCAATGTCTTCTGGTTGGAGAGGAACTATATCTTGCTAGTAAATTCACAGCAAATGATATATCGGGTCGTGTATTATTAGTAAGATATATTAACGCTCCAATGGCACTAAGATATGGTACTTCAGGACCAAGTATATCTTCATTCTCTTTTTTAGGATGGAATTGATCTTTTTTCACATCCAAAGATCTTATGATCATTGGGGTACTTAACGGGTGTGACTTATCCATATAAAATCTCTTCAAGATCTTTTTCTGTGTATGTTGTTTGATGAATGAAGATCCCATTTGTTGTGTGCTCGATCTGCAGACCGAGACAGAATTTAGTCTTTCCAAGATCTTTCATCTCAAACTCTTCTTTTAGAGCTTTTATAGTTGTTAGAATCTCTTCAAGAGTTCCAATGATATTTAAATCATCAACGTGCAGAGTAATTATAATGAATCCAGATGCAGATTTCTTTATGAAAACACATGGACAGATATCATCATTCTTGAATTCATTTTTGGTCAGATACTCAGTAAGACGATTATACCACATTCGTCCAGATTGCTTTAGACCATATAAAGATCTTTGCAATTTGACTGAGTATAACCCATGTGAATATTCAATGGATGGTTTAGATATCTTCAGTCCTTCAAAGACTTTCATATAGATATCACGATCTAATGAGCCGTATAAGTAGGTTGTTACCACATACATTAAATGCATACGTAGTTTATGATATGCGGATAAACTGACCAAATAACGCAATATTATCGCATCCACTACAGAGGAATACGTTTCTTCATAATCTATATCGGGCCTTTGTGAAAAACCTTGTGCCACAAGTCGAGCTTTGTAGTGCACAACTTCATTTATCTCATTTCGTTTTCTCACAAATACCCATCGATATCCAATAGGTTTTACATCTTCTGGTGTACGGTCTACAGGTCCAAAGACTTCACGTTTTGTAAGTGAGTCTAACTCAGCCTTCATGGCTTCTTCCCATTTTGGCCAATCATTCCTTTGTCGACATTCTTCGATTGATCTTGGCTCAAGATCTTTACTTTCATGCATGACATTTAATGCCACATTATATGCAAATATGTCATTGACAGTTGTCGTATTCCGATCCCATTTCTCTCCTGTAAAGACATAATTTATCGAGATCTCGTCAATTTCACAATTTTCAGGTACTTGAATGTCTTCTGGCGTTAAAACTATATCAGAATTTTGAACAACTGCAGGTGTCTCTACTATGTCTTTTTCAACAGGAATCGTATTTACCTCTTTTCTTTTTCGAAGATTTTTGTCTTTGGAACCGACAAGCCTGCCATGCTTCTGGTGTGAATTTGCTTTAGTGGCTACTTGTCCTACTGGATATCAATTCGAATTGGGATATTTTCCGTTGGTATATAAGATTTGGTTATCCTCTTTGTATCGGAAAATGCATCAGGCAATTCATTTGCTATTCTTTGCAAATGTATAATCTTTTGAACTTCTAGTTCACATTACCCTGATCGAGGATCTAAATGCATTAACGATAATGCATTCTAATTAAGTTCCTTTTCAGGAAGCTTATTCTCTCCCTCTAATGTTGGAAATTTTGATTCATCAAAATGACAATCCGCAAACCGGGCTTAAAATACATCTCCAGTTTGTATCTCAAGATACCTCACTATAGAGGGAGAATCATATTCAACATATATCTCCAATTTTCTTTGGGGTCCCATTTTGATGCGAGAAGGTGGGTACGATGGGAACATATATCGCACACCTAAATATTCTTAAATGGGAAACATTTGGCTGCTGGCCAAAAGCTAATTGCATGGGAGAGAACTGATGGTAACTCATTGACCTCAAACGAATAAGTGTTGCGGCATGTAAAATAGCATTCCCCCAAGTCGAGGTTGAGAGATTTATTCTCATAAGTAAGGGTTTAGCAATCAATTGAAGGCGTTTAATAAGTGATTCTGCTAACCCATTTTGTGTGTGAACATGAGCTACTGGATGTTCAACACTTATTCCATTAGCCATACAATAAGCATCAAAGGTTTGGGAAGTAAATACACCAGTGTTTCAAGGGTTACCTGAAACTAGGAGGTCGGTCTTGGATGAGATCTTCTAGACTGACTAAGGTGGCTGTATCCGACTTGTTGGAGTAGGAGGCGCTGTTGTTCCTCATTCACCGGAGGGGGTGGTACCTGCAAGAGACTCCGATGTTTTAGTCAGTACGGGCTTTAGGCATGTTTTTTTTTGTAGAATTGGAGTATGAGTTATACCTGGGTGCTCCAGTGTATTTATAGTAATGTTTGATGACCTTCCTTGAGATAAGTTTGTTATCTTATCTTATCTTTTGTGGGTGAGGTCATTATCTTTTGGCCAGCCACCTTCTAGTGGGCGGTGACTCTTCTTTTTTTGGGCCTCTTTGGGCCTTCTTGGGTCTCCTGTGGCAGTTCGTCCAAGCTCTTTACAGAGAGGTCAGTGGTCGACCAACCCTTGAAGAGGTCGGCCGGTTTGTTTTAGTCTAACCTGGACCTTATAGCTCGGTCCCGGGTATGAACAACCAATATTATCAAGACGAATTACTTTGATTAGATTTTCTGGAAATTGTGATCTTAATCGAATAATTTGAGCAAGTAATATCGCAAACGCCAAGTTGCGAGAAGATAATAAGCACAGATGTGACCATCTCGAAGATGCATCTATTAGGACCATAAAATATCTAAAAGATCCACATGGTGGATGAATAGGTCCACATATATCGTCTTGAATCCTTTCTAGGAATTAAGGGGATTCAAATCCAATCTTTACTGGTGATGGCCTTAAAATTAACTTTCCTTGAGAACATGCAGCACAACAAAATTCACTAGTTTTAAGAATCTTCTAGTTCTTTAGTGAATGTCTATGGGAGTTTTTAATAATTCACCGCATCATGGTTGTTTCCGGATGATCCAATCGGTCGTGCCAAATTATAAATGCATTTGGGCTAGTAAACGTCTGGTCCACAATGATATGTGATTCAATTGTACTAATCTTGGTATAATATAATCCAATGAAAGTGAGGGTAACTTTTTTAGTATAACCTTCTTATTTAAATCATGAGTTGTGATACATAGGTACTCATGATTTTTTCCATTCATTGTTTCAATGTGATATTCATTTCGACGAATATCTTTAAAACTCAACAAGTTCCTCAAAAATTTGGTAGATAATAGTGCATTATTTATTACGAATTTTGTTCTTCCGGGAAACAAAGTTATATCTCTTCCGGAGCCTTCTATCACATTACTTGAGCCAATAATATTATTAACATATTCTTCTTTTGGCACAAGATGGGTAAAATATATATCACTTTTGAGAATGGTGTGTGAACTTGTAATATCCGCAAGGCATACATCTTCATTATATGTCTTTGCCATTCTCTTCAAAGACAAATAATAATAAAATAGTAAAAATATATGCACAGTAAAATTATATTCTTAAATGAAACCATTTTTCTAAGAAGTATTGTACATAGTATTATATACTAAAAATTTTATTATTATTAGCACATTCAATCATTCAAATACATCATAACGAGTGGTTGAATTTTTAGCATCATTTGAAACAAAATTCGTTTCCTTTCCTTTGCCGTCCTATTTCAAAGATGCTTGATAAAGATCGACTAGGTGCCTTGGGGTACGATCCGTACGCGACCAATGGCCATTTCCACCACAACGGAAACAATTATCCTCTGTTGATTTATTTTGCCCATTGTTTCTTTCTTTATCTCATTTCTGGTGAGATCCTTTGTGAACATAATTGCTTTTCCTTCCATAATTTTTTCGTTACTAAAACCTTGCTATTTACCTCTTCTGGGGTAATGATTTACCGCATTTACTTTAGAAAATAAGGCGGCGCCAGTTGGGCGCGCTTCATGATTCTTTAGAAGTAATTCATTGTTGCGTTCAGCAACAAGAAAGCAAGAAATTAACTCAGAATATTTTTCAAATCCTTTTTCTCGATACTGCTGCTGCAGGAGCACATTCGAGGCATAGAAGGTCGAAAAAGTTTTCTCTAACATATTGGGCTTGAGGAAGTATCACCGTCTTTTGATTATTGTAACTTTCTTCAAGGTCTTTCCACAGATCTACAGGATCTTTTAATGTGAGATATTCATTTTTCAATCATACGTCAAGATGACGACGAAAGAAAATCATAGTCTTGGCTTTATCTTTATGGGATACATTATTTTTAGTCTTAATGGTATCTCCAAGATCCATTGAATCAAGATAGATTTTAGCATCAAGTATCCATGATAAATAATTATTTCCAGATATATCAAGAGTACTAAATTCAAGATGAGAGAGTTTCGATATAATAAGAATTTGTTACCTGAGTCTTCCTAAAATTTTATCAGTCTCGTGCTGATAATGTGTTGTAAAATAAATAAAAGATATATAAAATATAGATGTGTAAATAGAAGACTCTAGTATTAATATAATTAACTCAATAAAAATCATTCGTATATTTATATGCAATAGCGAAAAGAAAGAAAGAGAAACTATTAATAATGTATATATAGAGAGAAGGGTGTTTTATTACAGAGCTGTGTGTATCTTCCTTCAAAGTAAACTTCTATTTATATACATATACGGGGTTACCTTTCCAAACTCAATTAATTATACAATTTCTCTTGATATTCTCAATAACATAGAGAAATGGTCATCCACCTCATATCCACTTCACACTTATCACAACAATTTAAGAAAAAATTATAAATTTAATACTTTTATGCAAAAAGGTATCAAATTTAATACTATGCTTATAGAATTTACTAATGTAACCAATTATTATTCTAATTATAATAGCATCTTACAACTATACAGTATAATACAAAACATTTATGCATTATCCTAACTATAATACCTATAATGTCAGTTTTAACTAATTTGTTGAGTTCCAACAAATTAAATAACTATTATCCTACTAAGATTGAGATTGCTTAGCCTAGTTCCCTGCATTGACTTGGTACCATTATTCTCTTCTTTGTTCTCTTCTCATTTTTTTACCAATTAATTTCCCACTTAACTCTCTTTTCACTTCTTCCAAACGTGGAAAAATGAAACCCCGTTCCCACTTGCAAATTCCCTTACGTATATATTATTGCACATGTAGTTTAATGTATTGGAAAATAAAAGAGACTTGATATATATCATATTATTACACATATAGTTTTCCTACGTATATTAGATACAACATACAAGATAATCGATCCATTCAACATGTCAAAAACAAGACATTGAAAAATTGATGTATTGGTAAATAGAAAAGACTTTATGTAATATCACATTAGTGTACACAATAGATAGATCTTTTGAAATGTTCAATTTAAGGCCAAAAAATTTGCCATTGAAAATTAAAAGTACAACTTTTGATTCTGTTGGCTGAAAATTAAATAAATTAAAACAAGGGGATGGAAAAAATCAATCCTCCATTGAAGTAAATGGGACAAGTATGCAAACTTCTGAGTAAATAAATGTTCACTAGACATGCATTTTACCTAAGCACATTGATTCGTGCAATTGTAACCAGTGTGAAATTAACCTTTGCCACTATTGTTTCACAAAGTGATGAACATGTAAATTTCCTTACAGTTTGTTAACCAATCATTTTAAAGAAAAAAAAAACAACATTAAGAGTACCCCCCAAAAAAAATCAATTTTAATAATGTTGTGGCAAAAATATTATACAAGACAACAATGGTCAAATGTGGCAGATCTTATGAGAACATCCGGAGGAAGTTGTTTGCATAAGCCATTGGCTTGACATCAGGATGTGGCTGCAAATTCAGAAAAGATAACAAGAATGTTTAACATCAAATTACTTAAGCATTTGAAAAGGTATGATCTTAGGAATTCAAACTTTTATATCCTTAAGAAAGATGTAATGCAGCAGGATAATAATACAAAGCATTATTTATATATCAACCATACTATGTGTACACCAAAATCAACCACCAATGTAGAATACATATTGAAATACAAAATACACATTAAAAATGAGTTAAACTACACATGTATTTGTACAAATACATAGTGGCTGATTTGGTTGCTGATTTTGGGTATGCAAATAGCATTTTTAGTTATCTATTTATGTTAAAAATGATAAAAACATAAATATAGCATAGCACAAGTGCAAAGTATAGTTTATATAATACTAACCACTGCTGTGAATGTGACAATGTTAGGTTTCAAATCAGGAGCTTCAAATCGAATAAAGGCACCTTTGTTACCCATCTGTAGCATTCAATTGAATATCAGCAAAAATAACTAAAAAGTAACATCACATTGATCTTTCTTCCCCTTTGCACACTAAGTATTATGTTCCATTCACCCTAAATGGCTAAATATGACTGAAAAAGCATCCTCGCCATTCGTCCAAGCGCCTAACATGCCTAATTACCTCATTCAACTAATTTAAATAATATGTATGCTTACACAAAGCATAGCCTTTAAAAATGACTAGTTAACAGTATGAAGAAACATATTAAGAGTGATAAATCTATTCCTGTTATTGCCTTCTGGTTTGGCTGATAACAATAACAACTGCCATAAAATTACAAGAGGAACGTTAAAGTATTAAACAGAAGAAATGGATTGAATTACCTGGTCACAGTAATTTGGAGCAGAAAAAACAGTTATGAGTTTACCATCATGCTCAATTTCATAACCCTCGTCCTTTACTTCATGAGATCGCACAACTAAATCTGTAAATTGGTTATTTGTATGAGGTCACCAATAGAAGAGATAGTATAGTACAAGGGCAGTGGAAAACATACCTAAATGATTTTCTTGCAAAAACCTTTTCGTCACATCTGCACCAAAAGAAAGACCTACACCACGCTTACTTGGGCCTCGTCCAGGGAGAGGTTGTGGATCACTCCAGAGCAATTCACACATCAATCCTACAAAAACAAACACACACAAATGAAACTACAATACAAAGTTCAGAAAGGATTGAGATTTCAGACTTCATACAGAAAAATAAGAGAAAACTAAGAGTAATTAAAGAAAAAGGAATTCATCTAACCTTCTTCTGGAGGCTCACAAAACCGATTAATTGCTCGTATGTCAGAGAGTTTCACCCCATCAACACTAAAAAGACCCCCATGAACGACAAAAACTTTCGAATTTATCACATGAGCCAAAGGCAAACAGCAAAATACTTCTGCAAATAGTTCCACAAATGTGTCACTCAATTTTGAGCGCACCTCACCCTCAAAACCATATATCTTGTTCATGCTCTTGCTCTCATGATTTCCTCTAGCTAGGTATATTGCTGAAAAACATGATAATATAACAGGTCAGGATATTTTTGGGGGAAATAATTCTAACATTCCTGGAAACAGGTTAACAAGATAGTGTAAGGTAGTAAGCGAAGATCAGTGGAAATTCAAATTCCCAAAGAGCATAATAAAGTTTATTTGAAACAATAAAACTAAATGCTGCCATTTTCAGCTTAAATTTTAGAAGGAATCGTGATGAACGCAAATTAATAGTCAAAAGAAATTTTCTATGGGATTTTGACTGATCTATGATGGTAATCAGGTGATTAAAAATGAAGAGACTACAAAACTCTTCTTATTTTCATCTCAGTAAAATTCTCAATTTGCCCCCAGAAAGATCTATAGGACAAAGAATTCCTTAGCATATCTAGAAAATGCAAGAAAACTTTATAAGGGAAAATATGGAAAAGATAAGAGATCTGGGATCCACCTGATGGCGCCATGCATTTAAACGCAAACAGAGTGAGGATGACTTCCAAAGAGAAAGATCCTCTATCCACAAAGTCACCATTGAATAGATATGGATTATCGTCTGAAGGAAGTCCATTAAGCTCAAAAATATTCAAAAGATCATAGAACTGAAGCAGTCATTAAAAGGGGAAATAGGTTAAGGAAATGAAAAAAAAAAGGAAAACAAACAAAATAACAGCAACCAAAAGCCAAAAAACAAGACAATTAAGGAAAAGGCTACATTCAATAACGCATACACGAAACTGGGGAACCCTCCAATGGTGGGAGATTTTTGTGAGAATTAAAATTTTTTGCTTACATGAGTGAAGTGCTACTATTAATGTCACTAAAACATTTAACAGAATATTCACAACAATTCAAAGAAGTAATAAATCAATTACCTGACCATGCACATCACCACAAACGGTAAAATGTTTTCCATCAGGAACTGTTATATCAACAAGAGAAGGCAAGGCTTGCAACAACTCTCTAGTTTGCAATACAATCTGGTAAGCATACCTAAACCATCAAAGTAGGACAAGCATGAGGTTTTCAATAACATTTTTAACAAATTAACATATGTAACATGGAATGTTATCCTTCAATACCGTTTATGTAAGCACTTCTGATTCTTGAAATCGTCCATCATTTTCTTTACAAAATCCAAGGTAACTACATCCCCCTCTATTCTTGCTCCTGAATACTGTGCCTCAACATCTAGCAGTAAAATAAAGCACCAAAAATTGTTTCACGCCCATGAGTACAAGAACTTGAAATTAGTTAATGATATAGTATATACAAAAACTAAATAAGGGGGAAAAAGAATGGAGTATGTATGTTAAGGACTAACAACAATACAAAGTTGACAGGAAGGACTAATTAATGACTGTTACAAATGATCATTTCTGTTCTAGTCATCCACTTTAATTAGTTTTATGCATTGGTCCTTGAAATTAATAATCCACAAAAGCAGAAAAATTAGATCATCTATGCCAAATCCAAAATCATCTATAAAAACATCATAAACAATTTGTGCAATTACGGAATTATAGTTTGCAAATGGCAATCCATGTAGCAGTTCAACACCCATTAATAAAATTCAAACAAGGTTGCAAACAGATGAAAGTACAAAACAATAGATAATACCATAACAATGTTTCTTTGTTGATTAGAATAATGATTTTCGTCCCTTCATTCATGCAATATCACATTAATTAGGACAAAATATGGCAGCAGATCTGAAAGGGATAAACTTACTTTTTGTCATAGCAAGCTCATGAAGGGAAAAAATAATCACATTGTATACACAGTTTCTTTGACACACAATATGGATTTTTCTTCCTAGGGAAGAGCAGGGTGGTTTTGACTTGTTTGGAAAACAGCCAATAATAAAAGTGACGTTGCACTATAAAGAACAAAATAGAACATTTTATAATGCATTGTCAATAATCAATAACAAATCAAAATTGTTGGTTTCAGAAGTTCACGGAATGATTAATTAGTTTTATATCTTGCTTAATTCTTAAGCTAAGACCTAGGTTATTAAATGACTCCTAAATATACCAGTATTGCGGCCACTCCACCAATATGCCCCAAGGAGCAACAGCAAACCAATCACAATTGCACTTATTATTGTGGCTTTTGATGTCTTGAACATCACCAACGCTGCCATAACTGCTACTGTTACTGCTGCTATGGCCACTTCGGTAGGCACCGAATAATTGTGGCCCTTTCCTATAAGAGTGACAATTTATAGTAAATTATGACTGGTGTATCAAAATATTCATATATAGACAGGCATAAAATGTCCACAGAATATGAAAAGGGACTTGGGAGTTAAGAAAGGTTGAGAAAGGTATGTGACGGAAGTACCTGGTTTTTATTATTATTGTCATTATAGAGGAAGAATGACAGTAATTACCAATTGATTTAGGGAGAGAAAAAATCACATGCATCAACCTAGGGTGAAAAAGGGATGGTCCTCTATGCAAAGTTTAAACTCCTTATCATCTTTCACACATTTTGTATTTTGCGACTTAAAAGACATGAACTTCAAACATCTGACTCAAATTCTGATAAATCTAGTTTCTTTACTCTGCCTTTTTTCCCGTCTAACTTACCAACCAATAAGATATATGAAGAACAATAAGGCAGAATTTTGGAGTAAATTAAAACCTGGATGGTAAATTGGCCTATTTGTTCCATATGGCAATACATGGTCTATTTCAACATGCCAGAGTTACTTTAACCCATAATCTGCTTACACTTAGCAGAGTATTAAAATGCATATAGATCATTGGTTAATCTAAGTAGATTATCAGTTAAATTGGTTTTTGATGATCCTCAAGCAAGGAGCAGGGTCTTGGGAATGAGGGCAACGAGATGGAATAGGAATAATGAGGACAAGCTGGAAGATAAAGAGCAGAAATAGGAATGAGCTGGAAAAAGATAGTTAACAACTGCAGCAGGGAAATGTGGATATGGAGAGGGAAGTTGGCGGTAAAAAGATTATTCCATCACCTGGCACTGCCTGGGACATTGGTATCAGCTGGGGGGGGGGGGGGAGAAGAAGAGAGGAAAGTTAAGTGAGGGAAAGATAGAAAGAGTTTGGAGAGAACAAGTGATATTATTCATTCTTTTTTTTCTTTTGTTAGAAATGAGTGATATCATACTTAGTTACATACTGACCCTTGATACTATTACGTTGAAAGAGAAGCTTCACAGTTCAGCAAAATAGCACCAATCTGTTACAGAATTGGCAAATGTGCTTATCATACGGAGTCAGTCTATTCCCGACTCTAACATGCCGTTCAATTAAGAGGGGAGCTTAGATATGTGGACTTGCATAAGCACTCAATAACCTAGGCAACTATAATTCGCAGCAGGTCCATGAAGCTGTTCTTATTGCTATTAATACTGCTAACAATACTACTTACCAAAGGAAATCCTACCCATAGGCCATTCAAATTTTCTACAAAGGAAATGTAGAACTGTTAATAGCCAGTTCTCAAACTAGGAAATTCCAGTAACAAACAAACAACAATTAAATTCGATGAAACTAAGGATTACAAACTCATTTTGAAATGGCAGTAATTCAAAAAACAGAAATGATCCACAGTCCTCATAAAGGATATCAAGATCCTCAAAATACATGCAACAAGAATGACCACAACAGGGAATGCTGCAATCAAACTATCAACTTAATCAAAATCAAGCTCAGAAACCCTTCTTAGGGAATTGATGCATAATGCATGTGATGTCATTTCAAGGGCAAACATATTAAAACTGCCATATCACAAAAGTAAATGTTATGCTACTTCTAATCCACTTTATCTATCGCAGTATCACTTTAGCTACATGCACCAGAATTATGTAAACAAAATCAAGACCTAATTACAATGCATGTTTACTAAAATGCTCTTATTAAGTTTACACTATATATCTTGATTAGTATAGTCCTAGAACTGTGTGAAAGATAAAATTAGAAAATTAAAATAAATAGTTAATTAATATGTGAGAATGAAATGAATAGATAAAAATTTTTTACTCAAACTGTCAGATAGAGTGGACTAGAGGCAATAAAACACATAAAATATCAAGACAGCATTAAATAACAAAACAAAAGAATAAAAGCCCACAGGAAAATAAGTGTGCACAAGAGGAGTGGGAATAGAATTTCATAATATAAAGATTCTGTCATAAGAAACCATAGTCAAAATAGTACCTATTGAATGGTAATCTATAGATTCAGCTACTGAACGTCTTTGAGACTCTGGTGCAGCAATGGCTTCTTCAAATTTAAGTTTCATAACTGCCTTTTCACATTCCTTCAATTTCTTTGTTGCATCGGGATCATTTGGACACATTTTCTTGACCTATTGAATATAAGCATATTACATCAAACACATTTAGATATTGACACAAAGTACATGCTAAAGACAAATAAAAAGAAGATAATAAGTTACTTTGAAGAAAAGTAAAAACCAAAAACAATAGAATGGCTCAAAAGATCTCTAGTATAGAGTACGATTAAAAGAGTTATAGAAACTAAAAATAACGCTCAAGGCCAAAGAACTGTAGGCTTCTTCAACCATATAAAAGAAGGCTTAAAAGATCTCTCATACCAAAATAAGGACGTAGTCTGCATATTAACACAGTACATTTTACAGACCAACAAAAAAGATGTAGTCGAAGTTGCTCCAAGAGACAGGAAAAAGCCAAAAAAAAATGTAGATATCATCAAACCTGAAGTTACAAGAACAAAATACAACATTTAGGGACAAAGAATTGTCTACTTCAGCAAGATGCTAATGTTACCTGCTGAAAATCCTTAAGTGCGTCCTTGAATTTTCCTAACCCAAGATGAGCAGCACCTCTTCTGTAATAACCCTATCACAATAAACCATATTCAAGGCTTACATTACAATTCCAACGAACTAAATGCCAGAAAACCTCCAGAGTTTTAGGAATCAAAATATCAAATCACCTTCGAATATTTGGGATCAACTTCAATAGCCATTGTAGCATCTTGTATAGCACTACCATACTCTTCAAGCCGAAGATGAGCAAAGGCACGATTAGCCCAGTAAACTGCATTGCGACTGTTTAGCTCAATTGCTTGTGTATATAAATCAATGGCTTGGGCATATTTCCGTGCTGAAAAGGGAACTCAGAGGATAAGCATGCCGTAGTAAAGAAATCAAACACCAATTAAAAAATAATATCAGTGACTTGATGAAGATTTGAGAAACTGAACAAAACCACACGCAAAAAACAGTTTGCATATTAGTTACCGTTGAATGCTTCATTGGCAAGTTGTTTGAATTCTTCAGCCTTTGAAATATCAGTTTTTTCAGTTTCCATATTGCACAAATTTTATGTATATGGCGAACAAATTCGGAACATAAGAATCAATAGTTTCACTTCATTTCTGCGCAGCCCTTGACCTGATTCAATAAAACAGAGAAAATGAATAACTATATAACAATACTAACCAGCAGATGCTATTTGAGTTCACAAGAAAATTATAGCACTTCATAGCATGATAATGGAGAAAACAAGAGCGGAATAGTATATGCCAAATAATAATATTTATGCATATCTTTCATTTTCTGAATTTAGTTAAAACTTGCAGCAATCTCCCAAACAAGGGACAACCACCACTACCCCCAACCTCAATGATTAATTTTCAATTCCATAACATGATAAAATTCCACCAGCCTCACACTAATATCATTTTATCATTCCCCACCCATACACAATACCCTCTCAAGCTACCTCTTCATTGCTGTTTACTGGACCAAAACAATAAACTTTCCAACAGTAACTTATATTTAGAAAAATAATAATAATAATAATAAATCCCTTTAACATAAGGTTCTTACTTCTTAGGAGGAAGATAAATAACAGAATAAAGAAATGCTAAAAGGCACCCTTAGATAGCTGCAACACAAACAAAGCCAACACCTTTTTTTTTCCTTTTGTTCATTATCAATGATATTATCTTATCTATCACATGTAAACTAAGATTCTCCACACGTTGAGGAAATAATAGGTACACATGAAACAAAAAAAAAAAGGATAAGAATTCAATAAAAAAATAAAGTAGTGATTAATAGAAGGTGCGGAAGGTAAGGTTCCAATCAAGTAGTGGAAAAAGAGGACCTGGTTATGGCTTCAATTGCAGCACACGTGAAGAAGAAAGGAGAGAGAGAGAGAGAGTCAGTGAAAGTGTTTTATAGTTACCGGCGTGTGGGTTGGGTTCAGAGCAGTCGGAAAAGGAAATCTGAGAGGAAAGAGAACACTGACCAACGAGAGAGAGAGAGACTCTGTTCCACACTGTCCACCCTAATAATCATCACGGTTTTCATGGCCCCGACCCGGTTCTGAAACTTCAGCATCTCATTTTCTTTCATTTGACTTTTCTCTTTTTTTGAAAAAAAAAATTCAAGTGGAGTTAACTTCACGTAAAGTTGATAGTTGAAAGTTGACTAAATTTTCATCTAACGACTCTCAACTATCAACTTCACGTGAAGTCGACTGAATTTTTACAAAAAAAAAAAACAAATTTGGATCTATTTTTTTATTCTTGAAAAATTTCTTTCCCATATTTTCTTTTAGTCCTACCTATAAAATAAATGGTAAAAGATTACACTTTACCTTCTAAAATAAAATTCAAAATTTAGAAGATTCAAATCCAAAAAAATACATTGTCAATATTATTAACTATTTTAAGTTTTTAACCATATTTGTGAAAAAAAATACAAATAAGGTGGTGTTATCAAACTCGAATTGTCAAATTTCAATTCTTTTAATTCAACTATTTTTAACAAAAATATTATGCGTAATTATCCATACTAAAAATTAGTCGCTAAATTAACATTTATATATTATTTATTTTATTTTTAATATGTATTTTTGTGTATATATGATTGATTTTTTTAATTATTATGATTATATGTAAGATTTAAGAAGGGCTAAACAGAAAACATTAAGTAATTAATATTTTTATATTTTATCTTTTATTTGAGTAAATATTAGTAAAAGTATTGGTTTTTTAGCATTTTTCATAAAAAAAATTATAATTTTAACCTTCAATCATAAACCATGTAGAATATAATGAAGTTTGATTCATCTAGATAAATCCCACATAATGGAATAAAATTTTATTGTTATTGTAGTTGTTCTCATAGTAGATAAAAAAAAAAGTTTTATTACTAAAACAAGTTTTAAGTTTACAATAACATTACTAAATGTATTTTTTTTTCCAATAAAGAATCCTTAACAAACCCTTTATCATTTACTTTTCAAAGCTGCTTTAGTACTTTGTTAACATAAATAATCAAATTGAAGTGTTTTGCTACATGAAAGGGGCACTTGATAAGGAAGAAAAGAATTAAAGATTGCTTTCATCGTCATTATAGGTGGTAAGTAAGCACTAACATTTCATTTGTTTCCTGTCATTTTATAATTAATGTGGCTTTCATAGTTGACCTATCATTTCAAGAAAAAGAATCAAAATCCCTGTTGCAATACAAAATTTTGGTGCATACAGTTCAATTACAAAAGATATTCAAGTTTAAATATCTTCTAGTAAACTGATAAATCTTTCTCACAAATATTAGCAACATAATAACAGATTCAATTTTATCACCATAAACCTTTAACCTTTATGTGAATAGCAAGTGACATGTCTATAGCTTTGTTACTAAAATGCAAATGTTGAAATAAAGATTATATATATGGTGTATCAGTATTCTAATTCATGAATAAATATTCTATTCGATTCCTGTCCATCTACACAAAAGACCACAAAGTTCTTAACAAAAGATAACTGACAATCCGATACTTGACCATTCTTCACTTTTTGAGACACTAAAAGTCAGTTTTCACCCAAAACGATTTGATAAATGATAAAGACTATTCGGTCCCTCAACACGACATCATTTTGGGTGAAAAATGACCGGTATGTCACAAAAAGTGAGTGGTTAGGAATGCTGTTATTTATTTATTTTTTGTTAAAGATCAATTAGTCCTTAGTAAAAATGGAGAGGGGTAGATTGGTACTTACTCATAATTCATCTATGAAAGACCCCATTATTACTTACAAGACCATTTTAGATAGAGTAACAATGCTGTGTTGTTGATAGCAAAATTGCATGAAATTTACAATAGAATAAGTTATTAACCAAATCAAAGAGTCTAAGATTTATAGTTTCAACTTTCAACTAAACACAAGCCAATATGTCTGCAAAACCAGTCATAAACTCAATCAGAAATTGATAATTGAGTTCTTAATTGTGTTGTGAATTGTGATCCACTTATAACCGGTTCTATTTCACTTTTATAGTTTTATTCCTCTGCTTTCCTCTTTTCTCATTAGAAAGCACAAAACATGAGAAGTGTAACAACATGAATGATGTATCAATTAAACAAGAGGAAAAACAATTCAAATATTTACATAAGAAGACATCAAATACTTGAAACACTAAAGTACTGGACATTATTTGACCCAAAAAGAAAAGAAGGTTCAGCATTACCATGCTTCCCAAAGAGACTAAAGTCAAGTTGATGAAGGATTGAATTTGAAGAGATATTACCCACATGAAAACTTCACTGAAGTACCAGCCATGCTTGACATTGAATTGATAAAGATCATATACACCATGAGGCCATCTTCATCATCATTTCAGGCGTCTAGATAGGTACCCATCAAGGTCAAAATAGCACTTCTTCTCTACAGTGCCAACATTATCTGCAGCACCGGCATTTTTGGCAGTACAGGATAAGCTATGCCTTCTAGAATTATCTTTACTTTCAATGCAACTAGTGTCTAGACTTTTGTTGCACAATTTTTTATAGAATTCTAAAACCTTAGGGTCCATTCTAATCATTGAAGATTTAAAACCAGATAAGTGAAGACCTGCCAAGGTTTTAACACGAGAAAGCGCGGTATAAACCATTCCAACACCAAATGATCCTGAAAAATTGATGGAAACATTTTCAAGAGTCATTCCTTGGCACTTGTGGATGGTCTGAGACCATGCTAGTATAAGTGGTATCTGCCACCTCTTAGCAACAACCTCGTCTCCTTCCATTATACTCCACTCTGCCGGTTTGATTGTCAAAACCTTCCCTGAATCAAATTTAACAATTGGGAGACCGTTATCAAATCCCACAACCGTACCAGTTGCTCCATTCACTAATCCTTTCCGAACGTCCAAATTCTTGATCAGCATCACTCTGGAACCTTCACAAAGCTCGAGCTGATTGGGTGCTATCCCCTGATTCAGAAGCTTCTTCCAAGTATCCTTGCCACTATCAACAGCTGGGTAAACAGTTACATCCTTTTGCAAGCTTTTAAGCATATTATCATTCACTTCCATCACTTTTTTCTTTAATGGGAAGAGCTTCACCACAGAGGAATCACACACTCTCTCTGAGTAACACTTCTCCAGCAATGACAAGTCCAAGCTAATGATCTCCCCCTTCCTCATACGCTGAAGCAACTCGATGAACTGCGGATCAGACTGCCTGAAAACCTTAGTGAGGTCCTTCTGCAAATGAAAGGATTCATCCCAACATCTCGCTTCGAAAGCATATTTAACAGGCTTAGAAGAATCATTAGGAATAGGGGGCAACTGGCAGAAGTCCCCAACCACAACCATCTGAATTCCACCCCACATTTCATCCACGCCACGCACCTTTCTCGCGACATATTCGAGGCCATCAAATAGCTCACCATCCACCATGCTACACTCATCTACAACCAAAGCATTAGCCGTTTGCCACCTCCTAACGGCCCTTTTATCCGCCAAAATCGATTCAAACAACTTCTCAGGATCATGATAAAAGGGGCCGCGAATTCCACCAAATGAATGCAAAGTTTGTCCCTTTAGAGCAACTGCAGCAACCCCAGTTGAAGCTGTGATAAAAACCTTAGATGGGGTGTGCATCTTCTTCAGCCTCTTGATAACCTCAATCACAAGCATGGTCTTGCCAGTGCCAGCAGAACCAGTGATGAACACTGATTTGCCTTGTTCTATAGCAGACAACACACTCTTTTGCTCCTCAGTCCATTGAATCTTAGACCTACGTATTTGTCTTTTGGTCACTGTTGTTGTCTCTGCTTTGTACTTATTATTAATGTAGGTTTTCTGTTTTGAGAAACCATTCGTGCTGAAGGTTCTATATGCAGAAAGAGCAACCCTAAGGGTGAAAAAATTCATCTTTCTGCTGTTTCTCACATACCCATCTAGGTTATAGCTAAAAATTCAAGGGAATACAATGCAGATAGAGATAACATACAATTTTCAGAGTGAATAAAGGGAAATTAATAATTATAAGGATTTGTGGTTGCTTACTGGAATGGTTTTCTCAAGAGAAGATCAATTGCTTTGTGGAACAGGATCAGAGTTCAGTGTTGATTAATGATTACAGAAGCACTAGTGCACAGAGTATATAGTAGGCAATTGTGAAAGAGAGGAAGTTTTTGGAAATGGAAGAGTGGAAGAAAACGGTGAACACGATCTTTTAACTGCTCGTCCTTAACCGCTATTTAGTTGGAGTGAACACTATCTTTTCGTATTGGATTAATACTGGTGTTTTTTTTTTTTTAAATATAGAACAATTTAATTTAAGAAATAAAAATTGAACCCTCCAACTTTTAGAATGTATAGAAATTAAACTATTTAATTTTTTAGTACAAAAATCGAATTTTTTAATTTTTGTATCCAAATCTTTTAATTTATGTTTAAAATGTTAAAAATATTTGAAATACACAAATTAAAAAGTCTAATTTGTAAATTTTAAAAATTTTTAAAAAATTACAACTAAAAAATTGGATCCTCTAATTTTATATTAAAAAAATTTTAAAAATTATATATAAAATAATTAGATAGTCTGATTACTTATTCTCATATTAAAAAAAAATACATACAAAGCCAATCTCGTTGAATTGCACAAAAACTTCATTCATAATAAAACAAACTTTTTTGAGTAAAATTCTTTTTCTATTTTTTTTAATTTAGACAATTCGAAAAAATGATCATTCATTCAAATCCTTCTACAAAAATATTCGGCAAAAAATAGCATAAAATGCATAATTTAATATTTATCTATCCTACATAGATGATAATTATTTGATTCAGACTGTTTATAGTTTATACAGTCATCAAAACCACATTACAAAAAGATGATAACTATTTGATTTACAACCGTGCTACCTTACCAAAAAAGAACTCTTAATGAGCTGGACCAAAGTCCACAGCAACGAAGAAAACATCCATCCAATTTTTTCAATTCACTTTTAGCCTAGTCTAGAATTTCAATTCACCGTTTCACCTACTTTTTTCTACCACCGCCGTTCTTCTCTTTCTCCTATACGCTAAAGTCGCTGAAACACCGTCGTAGCCGTCGTTTTCAAGGAAGCTGATCACTACTGCCTGTTTGCTTTTCTTGTGCAGCTTGTCGGTCTCGTCACCGCTTGAACGAATGCAATCGTCGTCAATGTCACTTCTCATCGCTGCCGCCACAAGCTCGGGCACAGGTCAACGTCATCGTCGCGAGTACAAGACGCCGCTGGTTTCCCATCCCCATACGTCGAGTCGACAACTCAGTCTTCTACCGAGCACACCTCCCCTTCCATCAAACACGTTGCTGATCTTCCATCTTCCCTGTTGTTGTTCGATATGTTAGTATATTTTTAGTGTTTTGTTTTGTTAGTAGAGGATGTTCTTGCATTTTTGTAGTATTCATATAATAGAGTAAGTGGTTCATAAGAGATGTTCTTTGATTTTACTGAATGAATGAATGTTTTTTTTAATTAACTGTAGATGTTTGAATTTTTTATTTGAACTTATTTTTCTATGTCTGAATGCTTTGCTGGTTTTTTCTTACATAAGATAGTGTATATATATTAAGAGATATTTGAAATTGGATTTGAATTTGTTCATATAAAATTGTAGTATTAAGAGATATTTTTGGAAAATTTTTTTGGTTTTTTTCCTTGATATTTTAGTAACTATTAGATGTTTATATAGATGGAGAGTCCTGAACGATTCTTTCATATCTTTTTATTAGGGATTGGATATGTCTTTTATTTAAAATTTGTTTGAATGTGTTTTTAGATGGAAGTGTCTTTAATATATGTGTTTTTTATTTACAACTTATTTAGATGTGTCTGAAATACATGTGTCTTTTGTTAAATGTGTTTTTTAATGGATGTGTCTTTAATGTATGTATTTTCTGTTTACAATTTATTTGGGTATGTCTTTAATAGATGTGTCTTCTATTGAATGCGTTTTTAATGGATGTATCTTTAATAGATGTATTTTCTATTTAAAATTTGCTTAAATGTATTTTTAATAGATGTGTCTTATGATTAGAACTTTAATATTATTTTTTGAGACTTGTAGACTTTTTTTTGTTAAGACTGTGATTTTTCTCAAACTGAAAGAGTAAACGAAGAAAGCTACGACTAACTTAGTCTCTCAAGTAGGTCAGATAGAAAAACTGAAGATCCATCTCAGATTGTGTGATCAAGAGTGTTGCTAGCGTAAAAAGTGCACTGCCGTAGTTGCTAAGCTCATGAAGATTTACTTGGGGAAGAAGATTGAATAAGCAACACTTATTGATACTAATCTTAAACAAAAAACTTAACTTTTGTTCTTATGCATATGTTTATTTCAATCAAACCTTGATGATTACCTTTGGAGGTTTGCGTGGTTTTAATTAGATAGTCATCGTAGTTCTAGTTGCCATTAAATTTTAAATTTTTAGCTAAATTTTCGAATATTTTTTTTTTGTTGGATTTTCAACATTTTTTAGATTAAGTAATTTATACTCTTAAAAATTTATTAAATTCTTATTTTGAATGTCAAAGAACCTAATTTATTCATCAATAAACTTTCTAAGTATATATCAATGTGCACATCATTTTTTCAAGTTACTCAATTTTTCTGTAAACATATTAACATCAATGTAAGTTTCATTGTTTGTTACATCTATTTAGTTATAGTAATCCTGTAACTATTAAAGACACATCTATTTGGATCTGTGCTTTTTTATCCTCCTCCTTCGAAATTTCCTTATTCTTGTAAAAATTCTCATAATCTGCCAAGAAAAAAATAATAAACATCAATCAGAAAACACAAAACTAAACCTAAACAATCCTTGAAGCAAACACAATCATCTAAGTTTAGCGAATAAAGACAACAACTGAAACAGTTCCATTTCCACTACTAATATAAACACATCTAGTGTACAAAATGGCACTATCTATAGTTTAATTTCTTAAGTTAATTGGTTTTATATCTAACAATTACCATAAACTAATTTCAGCAGCACAAACCAAAAATTAAGATAAAGAAATATGAGTTAATTTAAAACCATAAGCATAATTTGAATGTAAAAGAAGCATTCACCAAAACAAAAGTAATACATAAATTAAAATACATAACAACTAAAACAACTCTTTAGGAACTTGGTTTTATCTTAGTGCTTATGTCACAATGTAAAAGCATGATATAATTCTTATGCTCTACATATGTTCTCTCAACCAACGAAAAACTATGGTGCTCTCAACTTTTAACTTTTTGGATTTTTAAGAAGGAATATATATAATGACAACTAGAGACCAACTAAAAACTAGTAAAGAAATATAAATATATAAGTAGCCAAAATATGAATATGTAAATCTTCATAATTTTATTTCATAGAAGCAATTAGAATAAATTTAATAAGTATATGAAATATGACAAAAATAAGAAGTCACATAAGTCCCAAATATGAAATATCTTTCTTCACTAAAAAGACCTGCAATTTTACGAAAAAAATATATCAAAACATCAAAAAATTCCAAAACATCCAACACACCTTCCTTCAAATATGAAAAATTTAAGAAAAAATAAAAAACTGAAACAACACTGTAGAGACCTCGTTAGTTACCGTGTTGGTGGGCATGCGTCGGGGAGAGAAGGTGATATATGAATCGCGAGGAGAAGGACTGCGATGGTGGTGGGGGAGGAGGGGCTGCGGCGGTAAATTACAAATTGCGAGGGAAGAAGAGTTGCGGTGGTGGTGGCGGATCGTGTGGGAAAGGACTACAGCAGTGGTGACGACGCTGCGAATTGCAACGAGAACGGCGATATGGTGGTGGCAGGCTGCAAATCACAACGAGGAGGGCACTGTGGTGGTCGATGTCGTTGCAAATCGCGACAAGAACGGCTCTGCGGCGGTCGACGGTGTTGCAAATCACGAGGGAGACATTGTGATGGTTGACGGCGTTCCGGTGACGGTGTAAGTTCCAGGCGCAAAGATAGCCAGAGAAGAGTGAGAGGATTTGGAGTTGCGTAACTCCTTGATTCACGTTGCAAATATTCACTAGGGTTAAAATCCTAATTTTTAAAATTCTAATTAATGGATATCAATATATTTTTAATTTTAATTAAAAAATAATAATTAATAATTGTTGTCAATAGTTGATAAATTAATAGTTAAATATCTATACTTTTTCTTTGATTGAAACATCGTATTGATAATTATGCAGAAATAAACATTTTCAATAAAATAGTTATCATTTAGGTAGAATTGATAAAGATTGGGTTATATAAGTTACATCACACGAAAGTATTTTCTGTGATTTGTTTCCCAAAAATTCTCATGTCTCTAACGAAAGATAGGACAAATGGTAAATTGTCATGTTTCAATCGTTACAGTACCAGAGTTGTCTAAATTGAGAATAGATCGAGGCCAGGAAGGGTTTAACTCAAATCTTATGCCTAGTTTTGAGCTAATTAGCTTTTTTTTTTTGTCAAGAGCTACTAATCTAGTTTATGTAGCAACAAAAACCTATGTTAAAGAATAAAACATAGTAGCTTTGGGTTGGGATTGGTCCAATATCCCAAGGCCCATAAGGATGGTAGATAAGTAGGAGTAATATTTCGATCATTTGGGCCTTGTGTACAGAATATATTTTTTACCTTGCCTCAATGCATTGTGCTACTATGTCCAAAAACAAAAATGCATTATGCTATTGAACAGTTTATGAAGCCATTGAATTGTTCAACGAAAAAAACAAATGTCACCAATATTTTTATCTTTTGGAAATTAATTATAAATTTTATGTCATAATTAAATGGCCTTCAAATAAAGTTATAACAAACCCTCAAATGGCATAAAGTCACAAAAAGTCTGAACGTCTCTTGGGGATTTTCTCATATGTAAACCCGCAGAAGAATCAAATATATATGGTTTATTTAAAATCTTTCAAACTCTTATTACATACCACTGCATTAATAATCACTAACGTAGTTATGCTAAAATCAAAAGATCACGCCAATAATAAGCTATAATTCAAATAGTATAGTTTTTTCATACTCATTTAAGAAATTACGAATTTAAATCTTCCTATCTTTAGTAAAAAAAAAACGTAAGTTTAATTATTAGAGTTAACAAAATACCTTTTTTTATAATTATATATATATGATAAAAGATATTTTTAAAAAAATTTATACATCAACTCTTTCTAGTATTTTTATTTTGGTTTAATTATTTTGTTAGTCCTTATAATTTTACTAAATCTATAATTAGGTTCTTATACTATTTTTTTTCAATTGAGTCCCGACATTATTTTTAATTTTGTAATTAAATTATTATTCGTATAAAAAATATTAGAATTAATAAAATATTTTTTTATAAATTGAATATACTCACAATTAAAAACCTAATTAAATTTTTGAATATATATTTTTTAAGAAAAATATTATGTTAATTTTAATTTTTTTTGACACAGAAATAACTTAATTACAAAATTAAAACTAATGTAAAAACTAATCCAATTAAAAAAATATATAAAAAATAAATTATAAAATTAACAAAACTATAAAAACTAACAGAATAATTAAATCTTTCATTATTTATAGTACAGAAATATAGATATAGATAACAGGTGTTAATTAGGTAGTAACTATATCATATTAAAACATACACATCCTACTATATTATATATATTAGCATATTTATATATGCACATGAAGTAGTCAACTATATAGTCCTCTAGTTGAACCCAAACAAATTGATATTTAGTTATATTGCATTGTTTTTCCCTTACCTTGTAAAGGGAGTTATTATATATAGTAGTATCAAACTGAATTTTTTCACGTATAATCAAGCTAAGAAGGACGTATATACATAAAGAAGACACTATCATTGAGCATAACTAGCATGTAAAGTGACAAAAAAAAAGAGTTCATTATTTCTCATGTAGGCAGGTAGGTACATAAAGTAAAACAGTGACACTAACTGAACCTAATTAACAAACAAATGAACACAACAGTAGTGTGGCTAATAGTACAATAAGTTGCAAGGTAATGTTACTACTAAGACCAGGCATCAGTACGGCCTATTTAATTAGAGTAATGCTATGGTGGGATGCCATTCAATTTTTTAGATTAAATAATTTACTAGCGATGTGAGATAAATAAAAAAAATTCATAAAATTTACTGTTAAAAAAAACTATTTATAAATTTAAAATTAGTGTAGAGATCGAATTTAATTATAAATTTTAGTAAAACTATAAAAATTAATAAAATAATTTAATTTTAATACACTTTTAGTATAAAATAAATTTACACATATATTTAATTACATAATATTACTTCCCCGCAAAGATTTTACCTTTTATATTGATTGTGCGCGTGAATAATCATCCAAATTATTAAACCCTTTATAATAATTATTGAAGATCAAATTAATAAATGTTGCTTCTCTTCTTGCTTGTATATATAGGTGTCATCAATTCATTTAATTTAACATTATATTGTTAGTACTTAGTAGAGTTTATTTGTTGTTTTGTTCATTACATCTTTTAATGGTTGTGTGTTGCATTATATTAATATTGTGAGTGTGAGTATGTGATGAAGAGAGTGAAGAAAGACAGAAAGAAACAGCTAAAGAGATCATATCATCAATAGTTGAGATGAATAGGGAATAAAGGAACAGTGAACTCAAACTAACTCTATATATATATAGCTTTTCACCATTTTGGGAGATGAATATACAAGCACATCCTTTTCCTACTCATTTGTTACTTTAAATTAGCAGCTTTTTTTTTTCATATATATCATGACCATTTATACTACTCTTCCACTATCCTCTTGAAATTATATAGAATAACATGTTCTTTGTATTACATTATTATATTATTATAAGCCTATTTTATGTATATTTTTTGTGTGACTATTTTATGTATTTTTATTAGTACACATAAAATAATAAACACACTTTTAGGCAACTCAAATTATAGATTAATTTCAGATAAAAATAAATTTTTGAAACTCACATTAAATATATTCTAAAATTATACAAATATTTCTTAAATTTTATACTCAATATGAGAAGAAAGATATATTATAATTTATTTATTTAGAGTTTAATAATTCAAACATCATGATATTTATATTTGAATATATAAAATACACAACAAAATTTTTTCATATGTTAATTATGTGTATAATAATTGGACTTATTATATAATAATAATGCATGAAAAAGGTAAATTAATAATTCATCCTCCAATTTCTAAGAAAATACCAACACAGTATATATATGCATATATAAAAGGAGAAATTCGTTTATACCAAATAACCAAGTATAATTCTTATTGATTAACATACATACACCATCAAATAATCTTATTATCATAATCTTATTTTTAATATGTTGCATCAAATTCAATTCTCGATCTCTTTTGTGTTTTGTTTATCTTGATAGAATATTATTATTATTATTATTATTATTATTATTATTATTATTATTATTATTATAGTACAATGACTGAAGTTACTAACACCATTGAATTTTTTAATGCTGTTCCAAAAAAAGAATCTAAGGGCAGAAACGTTTAATCACCAAGCATCAATTCTTTCCATGTTAGAGATCTAAAAAAGCATCCTTGGAACTTGAAGGGGGGTAAGGGTTGGCAATTCATGTTCTCACGCCCATACATCATTCATGAAGCATCAAATTATTCACTGGGAAAAGACTGAAAAGGGTTTCAATCGTTTTCAATGAAGTAAAAACTATAATATAATAATAATTCACTAAAAGATTTTTTTATTTATAATTGGCTCTTATTAATTAAAGAGTAATTATCCAAATCAGTTTTTAAAAATTTTAAAAGCGGATATTTTAGTTCTAAAAAAAATTAATACCAAAGTTTTACTCCAGCAGATAAATTAGTCCCCAATTTATTTTTCGGCAAAAAATAATTACCCAAATCAGTCTCCAAATATTTTAAAAATAGACATTTTGAATGGCTTTTGCTCGTAGTACATTGAAGAGAGTTGTTGCCATGGAGGTTGTCCATAAGCTTGAGGCTCCTCCCACCTTTAATTGTCCCATTTTTTATTCATGTTCTTATTGTAGCTTCCATTCCCTACAACATAATTTGAAACAAATTTATAGCCAAAGAGGAGAGAATTCATAATGAAAAGAGAAAATAAAAACAAGAACTAACAAGAAATGAGTAAACAAAGTCCTAAAACTAGCAAAAACTAACAAAGAAGCAAAAAGGCAAACATATTCACAATATTAACAATAACCAATAATATGGCACACATTTGCAATTTCTCGGCAACGGCGCCAAAAACTTGACGAAGGAAAAATGTCGGTAAAAATTTTCACAAAAATATCGCGTTGCAAGTATAGTTCTAAACCGACAATTCAACCTCAACCAACGTTTAGATTGTTGTCACTTAAGCAAACCCAATAAAATTAACCAAAGTATTTAAACCTCGGGTCGTCTCTCAAGGAATTGCAAGGAAGTGTAGTTTATTATTGGCTATGGAACAACATATTTTTTGGTTTTGTAATAAAAAACAAGAAAGTAAAATGGTAAGAAAATAAACTAATAACTAAGAAAGCTCTTAGCAAGGAAAGAGAATTAGAAGTCTTATCCTCATTATCATCGTCAATTGTGAGGGTAAATGTAAATTGCTTTTACTTAATTATCCTTTAACAAATGAAGGAAAGTCAAGCGAGCAAAATCGATTTAAGTTCACAAGTCTTAATCAAAGACTAGATTTAGTGAGGCTCAAGCCAACTAACAACTTTCAACCACCAATCAACAAAAGAATTTTGATAACTCAAGAGTCTCTAATTAATCAATCTAAGTCAAGAACATAAAAATCAAAATTAAAATCCACCCAAGCATTTTATCAAACACTTGGAAGGCATAGAATAAAAACATAGAAAATTGACAAGACATAGAAAATTATTAGACTAACCAAAGTAAAGAAATAACAATAGCAAAGCAATTGAATAATAAGAAACATGAAACATAAATTACATTAATGAAAATTGAGAGTAACACATAAACTCATAAACTAAATTAGCAAAATAAAGGAATCAATAAGAGAAGTAGATAATTAAAGTGTTAGAACAAATAAAAGTAAGAGAAAACTAAATTAAAATAAGACTGAAACCTAAATCTAAGGAGAAATTGGAAGAAGAAACCCTAAACCTAGAGTGTGAATGAATGAAAAGTGAATGATGGATCTCCTGATTCGTCCCACCCTGCAGCCTCTAATCTTTATTTTCGGGCTTGAAACTAGGCCAAAAACAGCCAAAAAATCGACCCCAGCGTTTTCTCGTAATTGAGGCACGTGATGCTCGTCACGCGTACGCGTCGTTGAAAGAATTCCTGGTCACGCGTACGCATCATCCACGCGTGCGCGTCAAGGCTAGCTTCTCAAAACTTCAATTTCTTGTGTTCATTCCACTTTTGCATGCTTCCTTTCCATCCTCTAACCATTCCTGCCCTAGAAAATCTGAAATCACTTAACGCACGTATCACGGCATCGATGGTAATAAAAGAGGATTAAAAATTAGCAATTTTAAGGCCAAAGAAGCATGTTTTCAATCATAGCACGAAATTAGGAAGGAAACTTAAAAACATGCAATTTATATGGATAAGTGTTAGAATAAGTGACAAATTCCACTCAATTCAATCCAAAATATATATACCATAAAATAGTGGTTTATCACTCCCAAAAAAATTAATACACAGATCAATCTCCAACATTTTTCTCTGTCAGACATAACAGTCCTCCGTCCATTTTACTTTTTATTATATGTCGATCTTTATTATTATTAACTTAGCTTTATGCATGTGCCCAATAACACTAATATATTAATACACTCTTTTCGTTAGAAACAAAAGTAAGGTGAATAACGATATTTTAAAATCCAAATTAATTTTTTTTTTAATACAAACATATTTTTTTAAAATAGGACATGTTTTGAATATATTAAATACAAAAATATCAAATAATTTCAATCTTGAATTTCTTATAAAATAATCTCTAATAGGACATGTTTAATTACTCTGTTGGTCCTTATAGTTTCGCAAAATTTTTAATTAGGTCGTCCCTATACTTTTTTTTTTCCTTTTAATTGAGTCCTTGCACCAATTTTTTTTTAAATCGGGTCCTTACACTTTTTTTTCTCTTTTTTTTAGGTTCCTATACCAATTCTTTTTTTTAGTTGGGTCCCTATAAAATTAAGCCAATTACTACTAAAAAGGACTTAATTGAAAAAAAAATTTAGGACATGGACTCAATTAAAAAAAAATATAGGTTCTTATATTATAAATATATACGTAAGAATTTAATAAATAAATTTATTATTGTTTTTATTTAAAAAATACAAAAAATTATAGTACAATAATATTCGTTTTTAAAATTTTTGAAAACTGATTTAAATAATTACTCGTAATTAAATGATAAAATAATGTGTACACTTTTGATGAACCTTCAAAGGGAAAAACAACAAAATTTGTTATAAGTGAAAAAAACAATTTAGAAAAAGGAGAGAAGTAAAATTAAGTTAAGAAAAATAAAAGCACACACAATCATTAGGAGAAACATTAGGAGAGCATGTACTCATCCAATAAAAAGGAAAAGCG
>NW_026264258.1:3605261-3631302 GCF_000817695.3 Arachis duranensis
CGTACAAGATTTAAATGACTCAAAAGCAAAAATAATAAAAATTTAAAAATTAGAATCTCAACTCAATTTATAATGTAGTGATTGAAAAAGTTGTAATAAAATATTTATGCAAAAAAAACTTTAATAAAAAATATCAAAATTAATGACAATGCAATCAAGTAAAGAATTAAAAGAAGAGAGAAATAAAAAAAATTAGAAATCATAATTCTTTTATAAGAATAAGTTCATGAAGATCATCTTTTAAAGAATTTCGTAATAGTTTTTTTAGTATTTTATTGGAGTTTAACGCTCAAAACAAAAATTCTTACATCATGGAGATTTTATGGGATAATTGTACTTTCTATCATCATCTAAGATTAATCTTAGCCTACTATTAAGTTGGTGTGAAAAATAAAAATCAAATTTGTTGTTAATACTCTGTTTTACCAAAAAAATAGCTCCGCTATTGCTTTCTCTCTCTCTCTCTCTCTCTATATATATATATATATATATATGCGC
Organism: Arachis duranensis; assembly: GCF_000817695.3. Taxonomy (NCBI): domain Eukaryota; kingdom Viridiplantae; phylum Streptophyta; class Magnoliopsida; order Fabales; family Fabaceae; genus Arachis; species Arachis duranensis. The sequence goes on from NW_026264258.1 coordinate 3,605,760, forward strand.
CTGAATCTTGTCTTCCAATTTTTTTTATGAGTTTACCAATTTTCTGGCTAAAGTTTATGGATGATTCACTAAATCAGTTTTCTTTGTCAGTGTTTCAAAAACTGGCTTTAAATCAACCTCAACAGTAATCTTCCTCAACTCTAGATTCTATGCTACTTTTAAATCGTAATAAACGTCCTATAATTCTGCAGTAAACGTGCTGCAGAAACCAATATTTGCATTATACCCCATAATCCATCTTCCACAATCATTCCTAAGCAGTCTACTGCATTCCGCATTATTCGGATTACCACTAGTTGTCCCATCAGAATTTAATTTTACCCATTCCTTTGGAGGTTTTTGCCCAGCTATGCGAATTTGTTCCTTCTGCCTTATAGTGCTTTTTTTTATACTTTTTTTAGAAAGCATTGTGAATTTTCCTCACATATTCCATAATGATTAGCTCATTGTTACGCCAATACCATAACCACCAACATATGATTATGAACAGGAAGTCCAATTCAAAGTTTTGGTTTTTAAATAAGATGTTAAATTCCATCTAATTCAGATGTTGAAATGAGCTCTAAAGAAAGGATCTAGATGAGCAAGATGAATTAGTCTTGCCCAAGTTTTCAAAGCAAGTGGACAATTTTTAAGAACATGTATCATATTTTTGGGTGTCCCTTCACACATATGGCAATCATCATTTGTTCCAAAGATTCTTCTTTTTTGTTATGACATCATTAATTTCTGGTGGATAACCATCCAAAAGAAGTACTTGATTCTTTGTGGCCCTCTCCATTCCCACAAAAGTTTTCATATTTGATCCTTGTCCTCCTCGCATTTAGCTATAGATTTATATGCACTTGCCACAGTAAATACTCCATTCGATGTAAGATTTCATCTCTAAAAATGTCTTCTCCAAGTTTCTCATTTGGTGGGATATTAGCTCTAATTATGTCAATAATATTCTGTTGAAGGTTATATTATAAAAAGTTAATATCTCATTCCCCAATTTCATTGACAACTTGCACCACTTTTAAATCCATCTCAATATCTTTTATATTAGTGTTTAGTTCATTCATCAAACACCTTACACCCTTAAGCCATTGATCCTTCCAAAAATATGTGTTTCTACTATTTCCAACTGATATGGATACATGTTCACCAAATCTTTCTTGTAATTTTGTTAGTTCCTTCAATAAAGTGGAATCCGTCGAGCAAGCTTTTATATAATGTATCAGATTATTGTTTCTTCTATATTTACTCCTCATCATTTTCACCCAAAAAGTTTCTTGATCTGTTAACATCTTCCATCACAACTTCAATAAAAATGAATCATTCATGACACTGAGTCTCTTTAATCTCATATCTCCTACTTCTTTTGGCATACAGAGAACTTTCCAACTCACAGTATGCACTTTTTGTCTATCAACCTCCTCCCAAATAAATTTTCTTTGCAGTTTTTAATCTCATTACAGATATTTTTGGGTATTTGAGTGTTCATCATATCAAAGTTCACTACCAAAATAATCACAACTTTAGCAAGTGTTATTCTATCGGCTAATGAAAGGCATTTTGCCTTCCACCCTTTCAGTTTTTCAGCCACCCTTTTATGGTATTCTTGAATCGGTCCTTTTTTTTGCGAGTGTTGGTTATCATAAATCCCAGATATCTTCCTAAACACAAAATTTCTCTGAAGCTACTTCTCCTTAGGATAGCTTGCTTCATACTATTATCCACATATTTAGAGAAGAAGATAGATGTCTTTGAAACACTGACCTTGAAACCCGATGCTTTTTTGAATTCTTCTAAAGTCTCCATAATAATGTCAACGTCTTCCTCTAATGTCCCAGAGAACAGGAGCAAATCATCAGCGAAAAAAAGATGAGATATCACCAGTCCATCCCTACCCATAATCATAGGTTTTTATATTTCTTTGCTTACTTTTTTTTCAATAAGTTGCGATAGTTTATCCATGAAGATGACGAAGATATATGGTGATATTGGGTCTCCATCCAAAAATTCCAGGGCTCAGTTTGAAATTCTCTATCTTGTAACCATTCCACAAAATTTTATGAGAGACTATTGTTATATTTGCCATTGTCAACTTGCACATGTGATCTGGGATGCTAGATTCAACAAGACATTTGTATATGAAGTCCCATCTTATACTATTATATGCCTTTTCAAAATCAATCTTGATTGACATGAATTTCTTTCTTCCTCTCATTCTTCTCATGTCATGCACCATCTCCCTTACAATAATTATATTATCTTGAATGGTTCTTTCCGGAATAAAATTGGAATAATTTTGGGCTATTCTATTAGTCAGGGTTGTCTTAATCCAGTTTACTATGATTTTTTATAAGCACTTGTAGATAACGTTACAAAGTGCAATAGGCCTGAACTTATTAATAAATTCTGAGTGTTGTACTTTCAGTATGAGTGCAATAAGGGTATTACTAACCTCTGGTATAGACTCATGATTCATCCACATCATCCAAATATGAGCACAAAAGACCTCATGAACAATCGACCAGTGTTCTTTAAAAAATATTGAAAGGTATCCATCCTCCCTCGATGCTTTCAATGAACCAATGTGAAACAGAGCTTGCTTGATTTCTTCATACGTAGGTTTTGTATTCATAAGAAATCTGTGATTGTCTTCTAACATTAGATATGTGATCTCCATCACAAGATTCTCCTTGTCCTCCATATCCTGTGAGTATAATGCTTTGTAAAATTTCACCACCATTGAGCTCTTCTGTATTGTCACACCATTGCCCATCTTCTCTTCTTAATTTAATAATCTGATTCCTCCTTCTTCTATTAAGCGTCTTCGTGTGATAAAATTTAGTATTGCAATCCCCATCAACTATCCATTTTTGCCAAGATTTGTGAAGCCAAAGAATTTTCTCTTGCTCCATTATCTGTTCTAGCTCGACAGTTGATTCTTTTTCAAGATTCTCCAAGTAAATGTTTATGTCATAAGAAGAGGTTTGTTGAATTCCTCCCAATTTGTTAAGCACTCTACTTTTTATTCTAAAAATATTTTTAAAAATGTCTTTATTTCACTTTGATAAGCTTTCTAATAAAGCCTCAAGAGATTTTGGTAAAGGCACCTCATTATTCTATGATTCCTTTACACATTGCTCAAACTCCAGGTGTGTCTCCCACCTATACTCATAATAGAAAAGTTTGATACCCAACACTGTCCGCAATGGCATAAGTTTCGCCAACAGGAGATGATAGTCTAAGTTTAATCAAGGCAACATGTTGATCATGGCTTCAGGATACTCAATTCTCCATTCGGCATTAGCCATAGCTCTATCTAGTCACTTAAAAATTCTATCCCTTTCATCACGCACAACACCCCTCTAAGTATATTTTGACCCCACAAATCCAAGATCTAGTAACCTCTCCAAGTATATTTTGACCCGACAAATCTAAGATCCAGCAAGCCACATCGGTTAATCCATCCTTGGAAGCGCCTACAATCTTGTTCATTTATCGATGCTCCCCTTTTTTTCTCATTCTTATTAGAAATGTCATTGAAATCACCCATGAGCATCCATGGGTCTCTGATAGAGATATTGAAACTGATCAATTTCATCCATAATTTTTTTTTCAACCTTTTCTACGGACTAGCATACACTACTGTAAAAATCTAACTCCTTTGATTTTCCAAAGCAATTTTTTATGTGAATACATTGCATGCAAAACTCAATTAAATTAATGCTAAAATTATTATTATTATTCAAGAGAATCCATATTCCACCACTAAAACACACTGCCTCTTCCATCATCGAGTGTTTAAAGTCTAGAGATTTGATAATCTCTACTGCCTTATTCTCACTCCATCTCATTTCATATAAACAAACCAAATCAGGTTTATAATCATTATTAAACTCTTTAAAAGCGCAAACTGTAGCCTTGTTTGCCATTCTCCTTGTGTTCCAAGTTAAAATAGTCATAATAAAGATTAAAATAAGAGAGTACCTGTATTCATTATGGACCTCATCCATATAAGGCTTCACATTAACTGCGTATCATCCCCATTAACAAAGGATTGTACTTTCTACTGCTGCATCTCCTGCTCATGTGCTTGTTCAAAATCCTCCATCATTTCAACTAACACATTAGTGTTTCCTGCATATCCCTTTTTGGCTTTCTGGCTCTTTTGCTTCGTTCTTTCAACTTCATCATTTTCCTAAATTTCTTAGCAAAAAGAACAAACTCATCATCAGATATATTATCACTAGATTCATCATCCAGAGACTCAGTGAATGATTTGAGAGCAATTCTTTTTTTTGTGTCATTTTTTAAATAAGTGGTTTCAAAAGCAAGTAAATTTTCTTTCAGATCATCATATGTCATTTGATCAATGCCACTGCTCTCAGCTATAACTATAACCTTGGTTTCCCACTCTTTAGTGAGACTTCTCAGAACTTTTCTTACTAACACAGCCCCATAGCATCCAAGTCATTGATGATGACGTTGAATCTTTCAAATATTTCATCAATCGTTTCTCTTTCCTTCACAGAGAACATTTCGTAATCTTTGCTTAGCATGTCTATTATGGTCCGCCTTGACTTGGGTAGTACCTTCATGGGTGACTTAAAGGTTGTCCCAGATTTTTTTTGCTATTTTGCATCTAGATACACTTCGAAATTCCTCAAAGCTAATAGCACAGTTAATAAAGTTGACAGCTTTGACGTTGAGTTCTATTTTCTTTTTATCTTCTTCCTTCCATTTAGCCTCAATCTTAGGAGTGATTACACCATCTGCTCCTATTTTGGTTGGGACTTGGGGCCATTCAGGATGATCTTTCAGATGTTGTAATCTACTGATTGAATAAAGATCTTCATTCTCTCATTCCAATAGCTGTAATTGTTTCCATTGAAGAAATGAGGTCTATTGCTGGATTGCCCTTATGTTAGAGTGTAGGCCACCACATTGGAACCACTGTTACATTGTTTGTCATCAGGACCTTTTCTTCAAGCTGCAAAGCTTGATCTCTTTGAGACCAAGCTCTAATACCAATTGATGGTTATCAGTGGCTAAGAGAAGAGGCGGTTGAATCTTAGCTTCCTTTTCTGCTGAATATTACTTTTGCGTTTTCAAAGAAACTTAGGAGATATTTTCAATTTTGTCTCGTATCAAGTTAAGAGACATTTTCATTTTATCTCCTGAGTAACAAAAATAGAAGTGAAGTAGAGAAGAGAGTAACACCCAGATGTATCCTGGTTCAACTACTTAGTGTAATGTAGCCTACATCCAGTCTCCATCACAACAGTGACGGAATTTCACTATCTTTCAACAAGATTACATTCATCAATTTTTCCTAGATCTACCCAATCTGAATTTGATTAGACCTCAATCTAGTTTTCAACAGCAAAGTGCTAACCCAACTTGTAAGAGAACAAGTTCAGATTCTATCCTAACCTGAACTTGACTAAGACTCACTATAACTTTCAACAGCAAAGTGCTAACCCAACTTGCAAGAGAATCTCCACAGGATCATGAAACGAAATAGAAAGATGTACAAAGAACCTCTGAGACATCTTATAGCTTTTTTTCACAGTTTAACTCACTACCTTTTACCTTTCATTGGCTTTTTTTTTTACAAAGCTCACCATGTTTGCCTTTTTCTATGAGATTCAGACAGACTAAACTGAGAAAAAGAAAATACTAAATGAACTACATGAAGGAGAAGAACTCTAACAGCTTGGGTAGCTATGAGAGTGAACTCTGTGCTTTTCATTTACTCTCCTTACTTTCAACCCTTGGCCGTTCACCCTTAATATAGAAGAGTGAAGCTTCCAAGGTTGAATCACATTCAACCCTAATACTGTCTTCTTCTCCAACATCAGAGACTAGCAGCGACTTCATCAGAAAAGAGAAAGAAATCTGAATCTGTTGCATGTAACTCACCTATTCTCTCTCGTCCTTTTTCTTCAAGTTTCTTCAATCTTGACCGTAAAGCCTTGCTTTGACTCCAAGTTTTGATTTTGAGCGTTGATGAGCTTCTGAACCAAGTTGACTTCACATTCTCCATTGTTGCTAGTTCCGTGCTTGTGACCTTGTGACTTTCTTCTTGGTTCCTTGGTGTAACACAAAAGAAGGAAGATGCCTTTGATATATATGGTATGACCATGTGTGACTAGCTTCTTGGTTGTAGCCCTTCCTTCTTGCTTCATTTTGGCAACAGGTTTTTTATCTTTCAAAACTCCATAGCCTCTACACTTTCTTTTTCTTTCTTTCTTTCTTTCTTATTAAGTGAGTGATATAACCGAAGTGAAGAGAGAAGAAAGAGAAGAGAGAAATTTTTGGCTTTCGATAAAAATTTTAATGGAATTAATTGAAATGAATTTGGGATTCAAGTAACTAAAGGCGTGGGAGTAACCGTATGAGACTTGTGGTCTCTTGGGTTTATTTCTTTAATTGCTCATACTTAGTTTACGGACTTATGATTGGGCTTGGCTTAATTTTAATGACCCAAAGTGTGTGGATCATTTGGATCATGTTTCCAAAAATTATTTTCCTGCAACCATAACACAATTATGTAAACACTTAATAATTCTTTAATAATTCTTTTTATCATTTGAATATTAATTTTTTAAACTTAACAATATATATAAAATACTATTAGAAAAATTATTTTTAATAATTAGTAATTATATAATTATTGGTAATACTTTTTTAATAATCGTAAAAAATATATAATTTTTATTATAACATATAGTAATAACAGTAAATATATAATTGCCCTTAGAATATAAGTTAAATAAGATTTATAGTAACTATTATATTATTATTATCACTAAAAATTTATACTAAAAGTGATTTTTGTTTTAGTGATGAAATATTCAGTTTATAATATTTTTATCCTTAAAAAATCAATGACAAAATATTAATTACTTTTAATTGTTGAGACTGAAACTAAATTTACACGCTTACACTGATCTCTCATAAATGTTTCTTTTAAGAGAAGTTAACTAATATTATATTTATATGGATATATAAGTTATTGAATTTTCTATGGACAAAAGAATTAATTTTAATGATATTTCGACAATAAAATTTAACCAATAATATTGTTTTAGATCAATTATATAGTGTGTATTCCTTTGTAATTCTTTGGTTTTAATAAGTTTTAGATCGAAGTTATTAATATTTTTAAACTAGAAAATTGTAAACATTTTATGTTGGGCCGACCGTGGAGAGCTCTCGATAACTGGGGAGACTTCGGGGAGGAATCAAGTGAGAGAATATAAGATGAGAAAATACCACATCCAACTCAAAACCTTAAGGTGTCAAGTTAATAGGTCTCTCATCTTATAAACTTCTCACTCTTCCATGCTTTCTTTGATGTGGGACTAATTTCAACACTCCTCACACTTGCAATACTAACAATCTCCCCCTCAAGTGTGAGTCTCCACATCAAGCATCAACTTCCCTCTAACTCCTCCACCACTACGAGTATTCGTCCATCACACCGCCACAAAACACCGCGGGATACGCCGCCTGGACCACCTTTGCCGGAAAGACCGTGGAGAGCTCTCGACAACCGGGGAGACTTCGGGGAGGAATCAAGTGAGAGAACATAAGATGAAAAAACACCACATCCAACTCAAAATCTTAAAGCGTCAAGTTAATGGGTCTCTCATCTTATAAACTCCTCACTCTTCCATACTTTTTTTGATGTGGGACTAACTTCAACACTCCTCACACTTGCAATACTAACATTTTAATGAGTTATCAATTTTTTCTGTGGTGACCTTTTTTATTTGGTGACCTGTATGAGTTATCAATAACTATTTAGTATAGATAATTCTCAATGGTAGTTCAAAATAACATTTCTAAAACATTAAAGTTTAAAATATTTTAGAAAATAAATTATTAATAATAATAATAATAATAATAATAATAATAATAATGTATATTACTATATTGAGTTAAAAATATTTTTGTTTTAATAACTCAAATAGGCAAATTAAAGTATGAGACAGTTGAGTGAATTATTTTTAGAGGAACAGAGAAAGCTGCTTGTGAGTAACTTCAGTCACTATCAGTCTCAAACCTGATTTGGTAATATCAATAACAATATAATCCCATCAGTCATATATAATTAATAATGTTGTCTACAATAATTATTATTTGAGCAGATTGATCCTGTTCATGGGTTACATGATATGTCCAAAAGTCTTTGAGTTGAGTTTGATATAATCTTAATATATATTTCTATCCAAAAATGAAATTTAGACTTTACTTTTTGTTTCAATTTTCTGTTTTTGTTTTTTATTTGTAAAAAACAAATTTGAATAGAACATTTCATCATATCAACTATTATTTGAGAGTATGTACATAAAAAACAGTGTCTCTTTGATAACGACAATACGTTCATATAATATAAAAATTTAACTTTTCTTAGGTATGTCTGTGGGTCTGTTATAAATATTTCAAATAACTTATTATTATTATTATTATTATTATTATTATTATTATTATTATTAATAAACTAGAAGGTAGCACAAAATATTTTATATTAAATATTTCATAAAAACCATGAATAACTAATGGGAAATATTATGAACACTAATCAGAGATTTAAATATTATATATACAAATTTGTATATCTATAAATTATTGATACTGACATAGACACAAGATACGATATAATACGAAACATACAGATACGTAAATTTTAATTTTTTTTTATTTATAAGACATAAGATAATAATATATATTATTTTTAAGTTTATTTTAATAATATAAATTAAAAATAAAATTAAACATAATTAATACGTAATAATATTTAAATATATTTAGAAAATATAAAATATTTTTTTATTAAAATACGGTTAAACGCAGAAATACGTATATTAAATAAATATCAAATATAGTCACCAAAAAAAAATAAGTATCAAATAAGTATTTCTGCATTTCGTAGAGTTGTACTGTGACTATTTATGTGTGAAAACCTAAATAGTGGTTCATTAATTAGCAATTCTTTGCATGGATTTCTATATTCGATCTCGCATCGCTTTCAAAGAAGAAGACATTCATGAATTCCACCACCAACGAACTAATAATATGGTAAGACTTTGATGATGATGAAGGGGTGGTGATTGGTGAAGGATATGGATGAGAACTAACCAAGTAAAGATGAGAGAGAAAGGGAAGAAATAAATTGAGAAACAAGAGACTTGAGGGAAAGTGTAGTAAAGCCATAGAAAATAACACAAGAGAATATATAAACTCAGCCAACGTGTTTGATTTTAAAAATAAAATAAAATAAGACACAAAAAGTAAAATTATAAAAATTAATATTTTTATATTTTATTTAATGATAAATTAAATATAAAAAATTTAAAAATAAAATAAATATAGAAATAATAAAACATTTAAAAAATAAAATATATTTTTTATTAATATTTCTGTATTATTTTTATAAAAAATAAAAATATGATAATTCAATGTCTTAAAATATAATATTTAATGTCTTATTATACATAAATTATGTTTATATTTTATACATAAAATATAGTATGCTGTTGTCAAGATGTGTATATATATAATCAGATACCTAAAATCAAACGAACCAAAAAAATATGTTATGTATAAAAAAATAATATTCATAAACTTATTATAATGAAACATCAAATAGTAATACGACGTTTAAAAATGTTTATAATTTTAAAATTATATTTAATTTAAACATAACTTCTCAATAAAAAATAGGCTTTTGTTTTATTTATTCAGTTGTTTAAATTTAATCATTTATATTTTCCAAAACCAAATAAATTAAAAAAATCAAATCATAACATTTTGAACTCAAATTTGGGATAATTTTAATAAGATTTGTGAATAACCAAAATTCAAATAAAATAAATTGACAAATTCAAAATGTTATGTTTTTGAATTTTTTAATTTATGTGAAAAAGGGTATATTAGTAAACAGTAAAGAAAAAAAATAAACGAAATAGTGAGGTAATTATAATTCTGGATGTGGCAATAGCATCTGTTGGATCAGAATTTTTTTTCAAACTTTTTAAAAATAGGGCTTGAAAATTGTTTGATTGGATCAAGATAAAGACAAAAAAGGCTACCTTTTTCTACTACTTAATTATACAAATATAGAATTTTTAGTTGTGATTAATGTAGTTTAATTTGTATACTCAATATATAGTAGCCAGGGCGGAGTTAAATAAAATATTTGAGGAGCTAAAAATATTTATACAATAAAATAATATTAAAATAAAATTTTAAAGGAAGTTAAACTAAAATTTATATATAATTTATATGTTAAAAATTAAAATTAAGGAACTGTCGACCCGTTTGAGTATGTAACTCTGTCTCTAATAGTAGCCATTATTCAATCATCATTGTGTAAGGTATCAAGCTGAGGAGGATAAAGCTAAAACAGAAAGGAAGGAGAGAAAGAAGAAGAAGCTGAATCTGAAGGTAAAACAGAAACAGAGAAAAAGAGGGAGAGAAAGGAGGAGAAGCTGAATCTGAAAAGCGTGTGTATTATGCATTTCAGTTGAGTTTTACAAGTGGTACAGCTGCATATATAGCTAGGGTTGCAACTGATTAGTTAACTGATAACAGAAATGTAACTGATTGCTTCTGGAATCTTCTGGTAACTAATTTTCTAACTGTCACTTGCATTGGCTTTACAGGATGCTTGTGTATTACTACTAACATCAACCCTACTGTTTTGTTTGCTGCAATTTTCTGAGGTTCTATTGGTTTGTAGCCTTTCTGCGATTCTGAGTTTGTTCCTGAGCTTGTGAAAGATGAGGCTAGAGACAGGTTTTGTGAAACTGTCAGCTATTTGGTCTTGAGAGGGAATGTGCAGGATGTTGATGTTCTTTTGGGCAACATGATCTCTTACAAAATAAAGGTCAAGTTCAAAATGCTTACTCTTATTGTGAAGGACTGGATTTGCAGCCATTAAAACTGCACTCTGGCTGTCACAATAGAGGTTTGGTGTGGTGGAGCATTGGATTTTCATTTCACTCAACAGGTTCTGAATCCAGAGAATTTCAGTTAAGCCAGCAGCTAATCCCCGGTATTCTGCTTCTGTGGAACTTCTTGAGACTGCCGCTTGTTTTCTGCTTGACCATGAGATGAGATTTGTTCCTAGGAATATGCAGAATCCACTTGTGGACTTTCTGTCATCAATATCACTGCCCCAATCTGAGTCACTGAAGCCATAGATTCGACATTCATCAGTTCTTTGGAACCTTAGGCCATAGTTTATTGTTCCAGCAAGGTATCGTAGAATTCGCTTAACTGCTTTCCAGTGGCTTTGCAAGGGGGTCTGCATGAATTGGGATACTTTATTTACAGCAAAGGTAATTTCAGGTCTTGTGATTGTAGCATATTGTAGGCTTCCCACTATAGATCTGTACAGGGCTGGGTCTTGATGAATATCGTCGCCATGGGCTGTCAGTTTAAGGTTGGACACCATTGGTGTTGGGACTGCCTTGGCATCCCGCATTCCTGTTTGCTTAATAAATAACTCCTGAATGTATTTTGTTTGACATAAAAGCATTTCATTGGCATTTAGCTTCACGGCTTCAATTCCCAAGAAGTAGTTCATTTCTCCCAAATCCTTGAGGGCAAACACAGTATTCAATTGGGTAATGAGAGTGGAGATTTCAGCTTGGGAGCTCCCGGTGACCAAAATGTCATCCACATACACCAGAATGTACATCATAGAGGAGGGAGAGAATCGAGTGAAGAGGGATGCATCTGATTTTGTATTAGTGAAGCCAAATTGCTTGAGGGTGTTAGTGAGCTTTGTGTACCATGCCCGGGGAGCCTGCTTTAAGCCATACAAGGATCTCTGGAGCTTGCATACATAGTGGGGTTGGTCGAGAGAGGTGAACCCTTCAGGATGAGACATGAAAACGGTCTCATGCAAGTCCCCATTGAGGAACGCATTATTGAAGTCAAATTGCCGAATTTGCCAGCCTCTGGAGAGTGCCAAGCTGATCATGATGCGGATTGTGGGTGGACGAACAACTGGGCTGAAGACTTGGTCATAGTTGACCCCTTCTCGCTGGTGAAAACCCTTTGCAACGAGACGAGCTTTGTACTTCTGGATGGTGCCATTAAACACCCATTTGGAGCCAATCACTGGGGCAGTGTTAGGGGGAGGCCTGGGGACCAGTTGCCAGGTGTTGTTGGCCATTAGGGCATCAAATTCCTCTTGCATGGCTTGCTTCCAGTGAGGACAGGTTAGAGCCTGTTGCGTGGAGGAAGGAAGGCACTCGGTGAGATCAGATTCAGGGGTGGGAGCAGAGAGGACCGCAGCATAGGTCCTAGGTTTTAGATTCCCTGTCTTGCTGCGTGTTTGCATAGGATGGTAGTTCGATGAGGCAGGGGGCGAGAGTGGCAGCACGATCTCAATTTGTCCTGACTGGAGAGTACCTGCACTGGGAAAGGGACCACTGGCAGAGGCATTAGCAGTCACAGAGGAATCAGGAATGTTTACAGAGGCATTAGCAGGTACAGAGGAACCAAGATTATGAGATGCAGAAACAGGCAAAGCAGGTAATGTCTCAGGTATGAAATTAACTAAATTGGAAGCATCATGTAATGTATGCAGTGGTAATTGAGACCTGGGGGTTATGGTTTGGGTGGGGGTAAATTAGATGGGGATGGCTGTGGTGGGGGCTGAAGGGCTGCTGGGTTAGTGGGAAGGGCTGCTGCTGGGTTGGTGGGTGGGACTGCTGAAGTAGCAGATGTGGGAAGATAGATGAGAGGTGAAAGATGACATCTCTAGAGATAAATTCTTTGTTGTTTGGGGAGAGGCAGATGTAACCCTTGTGATTGGGAGCATAGCCAAGAAAAATACATTTTTGGGAACGATGGTTGAATTTGGACTGATTGTATGGTCTGAGGAACGGATAGCAGGTGCAGCCGAAAGGTTTTAGGAAGGAGTAATCTGGTTTGGTTTGGGTGAGGGCTTCATAAGGTGAGATGTTGCTCAGTTTTGGATTTGGGAGCAGATTGATGAGATAGGTGGCTGTGAGAGCTGCTTCACCCCAGTAGATTAAGGGGAGGGTAGCTTGGGCTAGGAGGGTTAAGGTAGTTTCTGTTATATGTCTATGTTTTCTCTCTATTTTTCCATTCTGTTGGTGTGAGTAGGGACATGTAAGCCTGTGATGGATTCCATTGGTTTCAAGGAATTGGGTGAATGCTGCTGAGAGGTATTCTCTTCCATTATCAGTTTGCAGGGCTTTTATTTTTAGTCCAGTTTTAAGTTCAATAGCAGCTTTGTACTTTTGGAAAGCAATAAAGGCTTGGCTTTTTGTTTGCAGCAAGTAGGTGCTGGAGTATCTGGTGCTTGCATCAACGAAGCAGATATAGTACCTGCAGCCAGTTCTACTATACACAGGTGCAGGACCCCAGAGATCAGAGAAAACTAAATCCAAGGGTGCATAGCTGGTAAGAGAGTCAAAATGAGGTAACTGATAAATTTTACTGATGCAACATGCATGACATAGTGAAGGCAATGAGGGTTCAACAGTGTTTTTATTAATTGAATCATTGTCAATGACATTACACTGCTTCATTACAATAGAGGTAACTTTGTCTGATGGATGGCCTAGTTTTCTATGCCACAATTGTGCAGTAGGACTTTTATTGTTACAAACAATTAGTGCATTTGCACTTGACAGACTTGTAATGGTTGGTGAGCTGTTTACAGGTTCATTGTTAGAGGGTGAGGCACCGATAGGTTGAGTCTTTGTTTTCTTGATTGAGTGTTGAACTGCTTGTGTATTGCTTGAGGATTTGGTCTTTGGCTGGACTGGTGTAATGAGTGATTGAGGAGTTGTGGTGGTGGTGATGGACTTATTTTGGGTTTTTGTAATGAGGGGTGCAGGTCTAGATTGTGGCATGAGGAGTGTAAGTGATCTGGATTTTGTGATAGAGGGCATTTTTGGGTTAGTGTTTTCATTGTGAGAAGGTGAGGTACTGATAGGTTGAGGTTCTGTTTTCTTGATTGGGTGCTGAACTGCTTGTGTATTGCTTAAGGATTTGGTATTTGGCTGGACTGGTGGAATGAGGAATTGAGGGGTTGTGGTGGTGGTGAGGGACTTATTTTGGGTTTTTGTAATGAGGGGTGCAGGTCTAGATTGTGGCATGAGGAGTGTAAGTGATCTGGATTTTGTGATAGAGGGCATTTTTGGGTTAGTGTCTGGATGATTTGGTTTAGTATGAGTGAGGGTGATGGAGGGCAGTTTTGGGTTAGTATTTGGATGGTCTAGTTTAGTGTTAGTGAGGGTGATGGTGCTGTAGCAGGTTGGTTTTGTAATGCTGTGCATATTGGGATTAAGAGTCTGTGGAACAACTTGAACTCCCTCAAATTTGTATAGGCCATCTTTAAGTAGTCCTTGGAGAAGAATTTTCTTGGAGATCTGGCATTTAACATTACACAAGTAAGGCCAGAATTCAAAAAAGACATAGTTGTCTAATGCAAACTTTGCTACACTCACTAGGTTTTTTGAGATTGTGGGGACATGGAGTAGGTTTTGCAATTGAAACGGTTTGTTTGACAGTGATGCATGCATTAATGTACTTCCAATATGCTTAATTGTCATACCTTGGCCATTACCTCCAAAAACTTGTTCTGTGCCTTCATAACCTATTCCAATGGCCAGGTTCCTTGCATCGTAGGTGATGTGGTGTGAAGCTCCCGAATCAGGGTACCACGCAGTGTCTGGTGCTGGTGAGGGCATAGTGAGGAGTGCTTGGGGGTTGGGAGGGTTGGATTGCAGCGTGTTCGAAGATTGTTGTTGTTGTGAAGAGGGTCTTGGACTTGAGTTGTTGTGGAAAGCAAGGGATGGTGGCTGGGCTGTATTTAGGGGTTGAAGGTGGGGATTCATGAATTGTTGATCGAAGCGGTGGTAACATTGAACCGCTGTGTGCCCGATCTTGCCACAGAGTTGGCATTGTGGTCGGCTGCCTTGCCACCATGAGGAGCGTCCTCCTCCTCCTCTGAATTGTCCTCTGCCTCTGGAGCCTCTGAAGCCTCCTCTACTGTTGTTGTAGTTGTTGTAACCTCTTCTTTGGGAGCTTTCTTGACTTTCAGTGCTCTGCGCTATGTTGACCTGCATTGCTCCCAGTTCTGTTTTCCTGAATCTTTCAATTAGCTCTTCCTGAGTCAAAAGCTGTGTTTCAAGCTCGCTTTCACTGGTGTGGTCGATTCTTGCTGTTGCAACAGTGACAAAGGTATTGTATTCTTCCCCAAGGCCTGCTAGGGTTGCTTCGATGAATTCTTCTCGAGAGAGTGGTGCTCCTAGCGCTTTTAGCGAATCTGCTACCTGATTGATCTTAGACATGTACTCCATTACTGTTGAATTATGCTTCTTGAGTGTTCTTAGTTGTGTCTTTAACTGTTTGATTCTTGTTTTCACTCTTGCTGCAAAATACTCTTCTAATGTGATCCAGATCTGAAATGCATACTCACATTCGATGACTCTGTTGACAAAGCTTGGTTCCATTGATGCGATTAACCAGGCGACTAGCCATTGGTCTTGAACTTCCCATTCTGCATATTCTTGGCTTTCATTTCCATTTATGCGATCTGATTCTGAGTTGAATTTTGTTGGAATCTTTGCAGGATTTAGGTGATTTTGCAACTTGTTGATCTTGATGCATGCCAAAGCTTGTTTCTTCCAAGCTTTGAAGTTGTTTTCGTTGAGTTTGTTTGTGGAAAACGCAGCAAATGCATTCTGATTTGTCATGCTTATTTGTGCGTTGGTGGTGAACTGAGACACTGGCTCCATGGATTTAGAAAGCTCTGATACCATGTAAGGTATCAAGCTGAGGAGGATAAAGCTAAAACAGAAAGGAATGAGAGAAAGAAGAAGAAGCTGAATCTGAAGGTAAAACAGAAACAGAGAAAAAGAGGGAGAGAAAGGAGGAGAAGCTGAATCTGAAAAGTGTGTGTATTATGCATTTCAGTTAAGTTTTACAAGTGGTACAGCTGCATATATAGCTAGGGTTGCAACTGATTAGTTAACTGATAACAGAAATGTAACTGATTGCTTCTGGAATCTTCTGGTAACTAATTTTCTAACTGTCACTTGCATTGGCTTTACAGGATGCTTGTGTATTACTACTAACATGATAAAACAAAAGTCTATTAAATCTAAAATTGAGAAAATAGACAAGTAAATATAAGGGAAGAATACGATCTCATCAAAATAGCCCTAAGATAGGATTAATACTCAAAGTAATTTTTAAAAAATAAATTATTTTTTAACTTTTTTTATAAAAAATTTAATGAATTAAATTAATTTTTAAACATATATGATATTTGATATATCTAATTAGACACTATACAAATATATCTATAAAAGTATATCATTTAGTTTATTTTTCTAGTTATATAAATCTTGATCATAATATAATCTAATGACATTAAATTGATAAATTTTTATAAATATATTTATTCAACATCTAATAATTAGATATATTAATTGTTATGTATAATATGAATTAATATTCTATGTCATTAATTATTTACAAAAATTATTAATTGAATGACTGAATAAAAAATAATTAAAAAATAAACCATGTCCTTTAATTAAAAATTAATTTAACTATTAACTCTAATAAAATATATAATGTTTAAACAATTATTCAAGATACACGTGCATATATACTTATGGGTGTTAAAAAACCACTATTAATTATTAGTTTATCAATCCACATATCACAACATTATTTGAGCTAAAACTAGTTACATTTGATCAAAGGGTTATTCATATTCATGCGGTTCTTATTCCATGAAAATGTGTTTTAATTTGAGAGACAACAAATTAAACAATTGCACCTATTTATTAATTAATTTATTTTTTGGCTTGGATCAATTAATTACCAAAAAGTGCTATTAAGACACGAACAACAAATGTCGCTATCAAGACATAAATTCATATGCGAAAGTAAGTGGGAAGAAAGATTTTATATAGGAACAAAAATCGTTAATAATATATATATTATTAGAAAAAGTTTATTACAGGGATGGAATTACATTTTTTAAATATATTTTTTATTTATTACTGGTCATGTATGTTGAAATATTTATTCTTATATTTTTAGATTTAGTTTGGATAAATAATTTAATTAATTTTTTCAAAAATAGATTAAATAATAAATATTTATATTAAAAATAATTTATAAATAAATTATTTTATAGGATAAATCACTTAAATAAGCTAAGGAGAGAAAAAAATTACACAAATCAGGCAAATAAAAAACTGGTTCATGAATCAATTAGTCCATGTTTCTATATAGTTTGAATCAACTTAATTCGAATTCTATTTACATGTAATTTGAATCATACTGATTCGAACTACACATATGCACACACCCACTAATTCGAATCAACCTGATTCGAATTACACACATAGTAATTCGAATTAGGGTGATTCGAATTACACCCAAGCACGCATTCCTAAGTAATTTGAATTTGGCTGATTCGAATTACACAAGCTCTAATTTGAATTACACTGGTTCGAATTATATAGGGGCAGACGTGTATAAATATGGTGTGGATGTGAGTTGATCTCATTAGAGTGAGAAAATGGCTAGTGGGGAGAGTTTTGCAGTGTTGTTTCATCACAGAGGATCGATTAAGAGGAAAACACGATCTGGGGTGAAATTCACCGATAAGGATCCTCTCAGTATTTTTATGAGGCCTACGACGAGCTATGATGACCTTGTGAATTCTATACTATAGAGACTTGGTCTGCAAGGCGTGAAACGGATTAAGAAGTTATTCTATCACATTCCGATCTCAGTGCTGCAAGAAATCGTGAAGTATGATTGTTTCACGATCAGGAGTGATGAGGACTTACAGGTCATGTTTCATTGTCGTCGGCAGTTTCCCGAGGTTAGGACACCTGAGCTGTTGGCGAAGTTGGTTGATGTGGTATCCAACTCGAGAGGTTTGAACAGGAATACCCACACTATAGGCACAGTAGCCGGTTCTAACTCCAGACCTGTTGGTGCATCTTCGTCTGTCCCTGTGAATGAACCTCCGGTCGAGCCTGTCGCCTCCCCGTCGTTCGCTGTTGATCTCAACTGTAGTGGAGGCAGAGAGGTTGGAATAGGGGATATTATGCCGACTTCTTTATAGTGTGCCGCACCGGCTAGTCTGGACGATGCATTGCTGGGTGATGTTGACGATGATGATTGGGAGCCGGATATCATTGCTGATAACAGTGGCGATGATATTGGAGCGAGTGAGCCAGTTGGGACTGGAGGTGGTTCTAGCTCTGGCATACAGCAGTACCCTCCACACTTTTCATCTTTGGACTTGGATGCCATGAGACAAGAAGGGGTTCCTAGGGAGCCTACTGGATTTGGTGCTAGAGATGACCAGGGGTCTGCAGGTCTGACAGAGTTTCAGGTTGGTTAGTAGTTTCAGGATAAAGATGAGGCCATGTTAAGTGTAAAGATGTATAGCATCCGATGCAGGGTACAGTACAAGGTGGTGGAGTCTAACTATCGCCGGTATGTTGGGAAGTGTTCTGAATTTGGAAATGGGTGCATATGGTTGATTAGGCTAAGTCTCCGGCAGCGCAAGGGTATCTGGGAGGTAAAACGGTACAACGGACCACATACGTGTCTCGCGACGTCCATTTTTAGCGACCACAGGAGTCTGGATTATCATGTGATCTTGGCATTCATCATGCCAATGGTTAGAGCTGATGCATCCGTCAGCATCAAGGTGCTCCTGAATGCGACGGCGGCACACTTTGGTTCAGGTTGACGTATAGGAAGGTTTGGTTGGCGAAGTAGAAGGCCGTTGCCCACATCTATGATGATTGGATGAGTCGTACAACGAGCTCCCGCGGTGGGTGTTAAGATTTCAGTTGACGATGTCTGGTACTGTTGCAGTCCTTAGGACGAGTCCTGTTTGAGTTGGGGGCCAGGTCGACGACTCACAAGCTTATTTTCACCGACTGTTCTGGACGTTTCCACCATGTAGTGAGGCATTTCGGCATTGAAAGTCCTTGGTGAGTATTGACGGCACCCATCTGTATGGCAAGTATAGAGGTACATTGCTCGTCGTGATTGCACAGGATAGGAACTCTAACATACTGTCAGGAATCTCCCAGTGTACTCGCTGGTGAAGGCTACTTACAAGAGGTTAGCAGAACTATTCGTTCGCAAGGGGGGAGAGGCAAAGGCCCAGTTAGGAACCAGACAACAATTCAGTCAACATCTGGTGAAGTGTATAGAGGCCAAAACCAATAAAATAAACCACTTGCAAAACGAATAACATAAACCACTTGCAAAACCACTAACAAAACTACTAACAAAATCACTTGCAAAACCACTAACGAAACCACTAACATAAACCATGACAAAACCACTAACAAAACCACATACATTGTCACTAACAAAACATAAGAAATCGGTCACATACAAACTTTACCAACGTCACTTACCATAAAAAATCACTAACATAACGTATATAAACAAACGAATAAGTTACTTAATCCTACTTTTAAAAAAAATATTACGTACTAACCTCGTCGTTGATGACCCCGACTATATGAGCACAACTCTATCCAAACGATATAGTCTGTCCGGATTATCCCCCATGGGCTGAATATCCTGCTCGAGCCTTTGTTGGAGCGAACCTGGGTCATTTTCTCTTGGATTTGGTAGGGTATGATAATGAAAAAGTGGTTCGAATGAGGTTGGTTCGAACTCATTTTATAGTCGAAGCAAGTGTAATTCAAAACAATCAAATTCGAATTACTACTAAAGGCAAAAAATGAGTAATTCGAATCAGCCAGATTCAAATTACTTAGGAACGCGTGCTTGGATTTAATTCGAATCGCTCTTATTCGAATTACAAGAATTACTGTGTGTAATTCGAATCAGGTTGATTCCAATTGGTGGATGTGTGCGTGTGTGTAGTTTGAATAAGTGTGATTCAAATTACATGTAATTATAGTTCGAATTAGGTTGATTTAAACTATACAGAAAGGTCTCTTGGTTGATTTATGAACCAGTTTTTAATTTGGCTGATTTGTGTAATTTTTTGCTCCCCTTAACTTATTTAAGTGATTTGCCCTATTTTATATTTAGTTTTTTTAGTTCTAACAGTATTTATTTAAAAAACTGTGATAAAAAATTTATTATAAAAAATTATTTTTTAATTTTTTCATAAATACTTAAATAATTTTTTAAAAAATTATAATTTAATTTTAAAAAGATAACAAATGTAAATTTTATTTCGGTTTAATCACACCACTTGTATCTGCTCTATTAGTTATTTTCTCTATAAATGTGTCGAAGATTTATGTATTATCTATTAAGTTTGAATAAATTTGTGATAAATTATTCGAATATATTAGAAACCAACTAAGAATGTAACCGATTAGAGTTAATTAATTGAAAAATAAATTTATTACAAAAAAATAATAATAACTTCTTACTACTTTAATTTTNAACATACATTTATTTAAGAAGATTTTCCTGAAATTTTACTTTTGACAAAATTCCAAAATTATTACTATATATTAATATGCCGCTTTTTATTTTTTTTATTAGATTTCTAATGGTATTTTTAAATAATGTGTTTTTTTTTTCATGTGAAAAGTATAAATTTAACTCAAATTTGTGACTAATTTTTTTTAAATACTCCAATCTAAAGATTAGATCTGAGTTTTTTCTATTTTAATATTAAAAAATTTTTAAATGTTTAAATTGGATTTTTCGATTTGCTTTACAGCAGAAAATTTTTTATTTCAAAACAAATCAAATCTTTCAATTTATATATTATGAAATATGACCTTCAAATTTTTCTATTTCTTAAAATCTGAAAATCTGATTTGTTATTTAAAATTAAAAAAAATTAATCCATATAAAAAAAACACATCAATTAATTATGCATTAGGATGAATTATACATAATTTTCTTCTATATAAAAAAAAATTAGGCCTCATATGCTATTCAATATTTTTTTTACATTGAAAAAATTGAAAAGAATTTGAATTAGTAAAAAAAAAAAGATATGACTGTATGACATATGACACTTTAACCTTTTGAGAGAGAGAGAGAGAGAGAATGGGGTCATTATCATAGTTGGCAGAGATGTTCATAGTGGTGTGGGTCTCCCTTGTGGGATGCTTGTCGTTTTCTATGACCACAATGCAATATATATATATAGTAGAAATACAAAAAATAATAGGACAATTTACATAAATAAATTGTTACACCTTTAAAATTACGTAAATGCATTATTTCCAAAATGAAGACGCAAATACATTGTTTCATATATTTATAGAAACCGCTGTTGGCAGTAGTGGTTTACATAAACACAGAATCCGCTGTTGTCAGTCGCGAATTACATTCAAATGTAGCAGCACAGAAACCGCTATAGCCTGTCGCGGTTTCTGTTTGTTTGGGGTTGGTCATAAACCGCTACTGCCAGTAGCGGTTTATGTGAATTGGAACACGTGTGTAAACCGCTGGAAGCAGTAGCGATTTACGTTGAGAGAGAAAGAAATGAGTATACATTTTTTGCAATCATATAATTTATAATTTATACAGATAAAAAATGAAATAATTTAAAAAAATGCATGCTTTAGTGAATTTTTAACTAAAAATGAATTATTTTATCATTCATGAGTTTTAGAAGGAATGAAGATAAAAAAAAAATTAGTCTTAGTTTATATATTTTAGTATTCTGTAAGTACTCACTCTTTGATTTGCTATTTAGTCTCATTTTAATAATAAATACAAATAAAAAATTATTACATGCATATTTATATTTTTTATTTTATTCATCAAAATTAGGATGCTATCACTATTATTTATCTAATCAATCAACTATAAAATACAAATAGTTTTTATTTTTTAGTATAAGACAACAAAGTTGCACAAATAAAAAAAATTTATTTAGCTGGAACCTCAAATGCAAATCAGTACCAAAGAACACAACCACATGTTCCAAACTCTCCGAATCTCCTTTGAATGGTTGATATAAAAAAGAGAATGAAGTGATTTTTTAAGAAAAAAATATATGCTTTAGTGAACTTTTGGCTAAAAATAAATTATTTTATTATTTATAAATTTTAAAAGAGATGAGAATAAAAAAAATTAGTCTTAGTTTATATAATTTAATACTTTGAGTATTGTATTTTTTTATTTGTAATTGGTCTCACTTCTAATAATAAATACAAATAAAAAATTTATTACATACATATTTATATTTTTTAAATTATATTGTGAAATGATAAATTAAATTTTTTTATCTAAAAAAATTATAAAACAAAAAATTAATGGTATATACTATTTAAAATGAGACTAAATAGCAAATCAAAGAGTGAGTACTCACAGAGTACTAAAATATATAAACTAAGACTAATTTTTTATTTTATTTTCATTCTTTCTAAAACTCATGAATGATAAAATAATTTATTTTTAGTAAAAAATTCACTAAAGTATACATTTTTTCTTTAAAAATTACTTCATTTTTTATCTATATAAATTATATGATTGCAAAAAATATATACTCGTGTCTTCCTCTCTCAGCGTAAACCGCTACTGCTTCCAGCGGTTTACATATGTGTTCCAATTCACATAAACCGCTAAGTAGCGGTTTATGACCAACACCAAACAAACAAAAACCGTTTCTATAAATATATGAAACAATATATTTGCGTCTTTATTTTGAAAACAATGCATTTGCGTAATTTTAAAGGTGTAACAATTTATTTATGTAAATTGTCCAACCAAAATAATAGGTGCAAGTGACGGTAACAGTTCAGACCATCCGCTAATACATACAATATATTATTGGTTTTGGTAAATGTTAGCCAAAATCTTTTTATACTTACTCGTCAAAACGTGTTATGTTAAAGAGAAGTATCCACATCCTTATATGACATACTTTGTTCTCCTCTCTAACCGATGTGGGCCTTACACAGACACTAATTTTAATTCACTGAATTTTTTATTTAAATATATTTTATCATATTGGTTACTACTATAGTTACCCTCTTTTAATTGCCCATTACTTATGTGCTAATAAAATAATTTCGTAAATGATAAATATTTATTTGGTCATATATATAAAGTATCATAACCTAAGTAATTGACTTAGTATTAAGTTCTTAAAAAATATTTATTTTTTAGTTTTAGTCTTTATAATTTTTCTTTGACAATAAAAATAAAAAATTATCTATTTTAATTTAATCTTTTTTAATTATTAATTTTATTCTATTAAATGCTGATATGTCAATTAAATATTTAAGTAATGAAATATCTTGTCAAATCATTATTTAAATTTATATTATAATTAGAATTTAATCTAACACATCAATGCTTAACAAAATAAAAAATAAAAAACTTTTAAATTTTATTTAACCAATATATACAAGTAGATACATTTTGTGGTCACTTTTATCTGATTGCTACCATTGCCCATTGGGTTATATTTCAATGCATGATGTAGTTTTTCGCCCTTTTTATTTATACAACAATAACAAAATGATGTGAAAATTAACGTATAATTATTTTTATATAAAATTAATATTTAAAAATTATTAAATAATTTAATAAATTTAACTAAATTATTATTTAATAATTTTTAACTAATAACTTTACATAAATACAATTATTCGTGAGTTTTCACCCTAAAAAAATTAATAATGCATTTCTCTTTGGATAGGTAAACTTGCTAACAGCTACCTTCGCTCGTCAGCATTGCCGAATAGGATAATCATTAATCCAAACACGACTTTAGAGTGGTTAAATCTTTCTTTAATGTCAAAAGCCACTTCAACACCATGGTGACCAAGATTTTCGCACGCTTGGAAATGAACATTTGTAAATAATGGTCAATTAGACTGAATTAAGTAGATGGTATCGATCAATTAGACTAAATTAAATAAATTCTAATATCATATTAAAATTCAGAGATCTTAATTTAATTCTAAATTGAATAGACTGCAATATCATGTTAGAGAATTGAAAAATCTTAATTCAATCTTAAATTCTTAATAAAACCATCGAAAAAAATAAGAAATTTCTCGAACTTTTATATATATATATATATAAACTAAATTTAATTATTCTGTTAGTCTCTATAATTTCATTAAATTTTTAAGTAAGTTCCTCTATATATAATTAAATTCTTATATCATATCAGATTTTATAACTAGGTCTCTATCCTAACAAAAACGACAGAAATAACAAAATATTCTATAGTAGTATTTAGTCAAATATACGTTAGGTATATTCATTTTGTTTAACAGAATATTTTGTTAATTCTAATATTTTTGTCACAATAAAAATTTAATTACAAAATTTAATATAATATAGAGACTCAATTAAAAAATAAAAAATATAAAAATTTAATTAAAAATTCGATAAAATTATAGAAACTGATAAATAATTAAACCTTTAAACTGTATTATAGATAAATATAAACTTGTAATAATTTTATTATTATTAAGTGTGTAATACTAACTATTTTTTATTTTTGAGATTGCATTGGAGAAGAGAGTTAGATCTTTTATATTATTAAGAGATCTAATAACATTCAATAATACTTAATTAATCATTTAATCTAAATGAAATTTTAATTTCGCCTCAATCTCAAAAAGGCTATAGCATAAAGAGGCTTGTTAATAAGGTATACATTTATGTTAAATTATTTCAAAAAAAGAAAGTATAGTATTCATGCATGTTAAATTATTCATGTATATTAAACTACTATAAATAAAAATACATAAATAGTATTATATATTCCCCATCATAAAGCACCAAGCATATATAGGTAAAAAAAAAAAGTTGCACAATTCCTTAGTTGTTCGAATTTTAAGTAAAATGAGAATTAAATTAATTAAATTATAACTAATTCAGTTTTATATTTTTTTGTATGTATATTCAGGTTAATTTTTTTTATATTGATTAAATATATGTGCAATACATTGTTATTAGAAGATTAGGTGTTCTTTTTTATATCAGACGGTCCGATTTGTTTGATGAAAAAAATAAACTATAATTCGGAGGGTCCGATTTACTTGAAGAAAAAAATAAACCCCAAATCGGAGAGTCCAATTTGTATTTATTATTTTTTTCATTTGTTAAAATAAAAATTAGACGGTCCAATTTTAACATTAAAAATTTTTTTATTTTCAAAATTACAAGTCGGACCGATTAGTTTTGTTTTATTTTTTTTTTGTGTGTTTTAAATCAAAACGGACCTCCCACTAAAGTTTTTATTTTTTTCTGAACTCAAAATGGACCCTCCGATTTCTACTAAAACACTACTGATACCACATATATGGAAAGCATCCCTCTTTTCCATAGTGTTGTATCACTCAATCCTCTCCTCCATATAAAAAAAAAACGGTATATTCAAACTAAATCAAACTATTAAAAATAAATTGGTTCGATTCGAATAGTTAGGTATAAAATAAAAATTAAAAAAAATTATGTAGACATGTAATATCAACTAACAAGTTAATAAAAAAATATTTTTATTTAATATATAAATAATCGG
>NW_026264258.1:3631350-3631951 GCF_000817695.3 Arachis duranensis
TATAATTTAAATAACATAGTATTTCTATACTCACATAAAAAATTACGAATTCAAATTTTCTTATCTTTAATATATATATATATGATCGTTTAAATAAATACAATAGATATATAATTAAATATATAACTGTGTAAAACATCAAATTTAATATATATATTAGCATGCAAGATTTGAGGATATGCATGTGACACTGTATATATATATGATAGGAGGTTGAATCAAAACTCAAATTAAACGCCTTGCTGCGTATTTTGTTTGTTTATTCATAAATAATAATGCTCATCTTAGGTACTTGGCATCTGCATTTTTTGGTTGTCACATAATATATGAATCCAATAATCTAGACTTATCAAAAAATATAAATAAATAAAATATAATACACTTATAACAGTAATAATATTTGATATAAAATATAATATAAGCTAGTGACCTCACATAAGTATACTATTCTTAACATTATTCGGGGACTGTATGTGAGACATTATACTAGTGATTTTGATTGTGTTTGTACTAATACAGCTATAGTACCCAGCTAACTAGAATAATTCTTTGAAATATCGGCTTTAATTATTTGGCACAATAATAATAATAGTAATAATAA
>NW_026264258.1:3631993-3635959 GCF_000817695.3 Arachis duranensis
TTATTGTGAAATTAATATATGTTTCTTTTTTTTTTATAGAATTTATTTCTTTCTTTTAAAGTTATTTGGAGAGAAAAAAAATTGCGAATATGATTAATTTTTTTTAATTTTTAATTATGAACAATTTTAAACAATTTTTTATAAATGTTATTTGTTAAATTTTTTTGACAACTCTTATAAAATGTATTTTCATTTAAAAATATTGTCTTAATTTTTTTATATTGCAACATTTTGTAAATATAATTTTAGATATTAAAGATAATTATTTTTATGGATTGCAAAAAATTTTATTATCTTTGTCCTATTCAAAGACAATTCATCAAAAATATTATTTTTGTTTATCTAATTAAGACAACCTTTATTAAATGTTGTTTCAAATAAAGATTAATTATCCTAGGCAAAAAATATCATAATAGTTTAAAATAAATTAAAAACAAAAATTTTTAATTAGAAATAATTTTTAAATATAATAATATAATTTATTTAAAGTAAAATTAACATGAATGATTAAATTAATAAAATTAACTTTATAGACCAAAATATATTTATTAATCATAATTTGAATACAATATATAGAAGTATATATAGACTAAAATTTTTTATTATAGATGAGGCTTTTGTGTAATTTAATAATATTGGCTTTGTATTTAGTTTTTTTTTGGTATGGACTCTGATTATTTTGCATGGGATTTTCAAAAATTTTTTAATATAAAATCGGAGGATTTGTGTTTTTTTTTGTATTTTTTTAATTTTTGCAGTTTATAATTTATAAATTAGATCTTTTAATTTGTGTATTTTTTTTAAAATTTTTTAAATACAAATAAGTGGGTTTATGACGGTAGGATATTGTTTGGGTTACCAATCTTGACGAGGTTAACAATTCTACTATAGTAAAAATAGCCATAAATTTACTTTGGTTGAAAATAAACACACACTTTATTTTATATTTAAATCAACTTCAACTCTATTTCATAAATAAAAGGTACATGAGTTATTTATATTAGTAGGAGAATAAAAAGCCTTCATAACTTGAACTATGTGAGATTAATACATAACATAAAATTCACTATCCTAAATAATATGAGATTTGTATTTCTTTATTATAATTAACTAATATAATTAATCTACTAATTTTACTTACTTCTGCGTCAGTTTAAATATAAAAATATAAAAAAAATTTAATTTTTGCACTCAAAAAGTGGATCGGATGGTCTAATTTTTAGACCCTAAATTAAATTGTTTCATATTTTAAAAAAATATCACAGTCCACAATTAAAAAAAACGTAGTTGTTAATCCAATATAAAAAAGAAAAAAGGGTTATATATATACACACACGGCCACCAAAATTCATTGTATATAATGATCAACGGTGAATGGATCATGATAGCAACAAGCTTTTTCTGTCACAAAGTGTGCCTTGTCTGCTTTTGGTGCTTCTTAATGCTCACAAATACAATTCGGTTTCTTTTACTACTTTAAATATAATTTCTATTTATTTTATTTAATTTAGCCCCTCTTTTGGGTTTTATTATTGCTTTTCTATCTTTTTATTTTTATTTTTACGACTCATTTTGCTACCATATTGATTCATGCACTACCATTTGTGCATTTTAGATCATTCTAATTTCTAACAATATTTTTAAAAAAATTAATATTTATACATAAATATGTAATTATGTTAAAATTTAATTTTTATACACTCAGTATAAAATAGTTTTATATATGTATTAAATTACGTAATATTACATTAACGAAATAATATTATATTATACATTTTATTATACATTATATTAAATGCAAAAATTATAAACACTTATAAAATATTTTATGATCATATAAAAAATGATATTATACATTTTATCTTTAAATTGCTTATGCTTTGGTTTGGTGTATATTGTTTACATAAAATATAACTATTATGAACTTTTTAAATACGAAAATATATAAATATAAATAAAGAAAAGCGTTTACATTAAATGTATTATTATTGACTAGTTTGATAAATGTTAAACTTAGGACATAACATATTATTATTTAATCGGTGAAATAAAAAGAAGGATATTTTAGCTTTGTTAGTTTATTATTATGAATATTATCTTAATGATAAACAGAGAAACATTTTTTTCCATATTAAAATATAAAAAATTAATAGTCTTAAAATTACATATATCAATAAATAATGAATTTAATTTATTTAAAAATCTCTTATATTTATCATATGCTAAAACATCTTTTTGGGTAAAGTATCATAACATTTTTAATTATTATATAAATTATTTAAAAATATTTATAAATAGAACAAAAATCTTATTGCATTTCTAGTAAGCGCTATTATTATTGTTTGATTATTTTATTTATTTTCCCTCTCTATTTTTAATTCTTTTATAGGAAATTCTTTTTGTCTTAGTTTATTTATCATTTGAGAAAATTTTATATAGGAAATGATTAATTACATTGAAGAAATAAATATTTTTTTCATACAAAGTAATGAAGAGAAAGACCTTAATAATTACATTTGTATCGAGTATTGACTAAATTTATATTATTTTTGGAAAAGTATCTTGCGCTTATTTTGTGTAATCAACAACATTCTTAATTAGTATTTCAAAATCTTCAAACTATTTATAATTAAATGGGAAGAATCTTTACATAAATTAAATTTATTCATTTACTAAAAAAGTATAAATGACAATTAGAATATAAGATACAGTTGTAATAACTTGTAAGCGTGTATATTCATGAGTTATAATTTAAATGACATAATTTTTTTATTTTTATCTAGAAGTCTTGTATTCGAGTATCACTTTTAATAACTTAAAAACAAAAAAAATTGTAAGCATGTATATTTATTTAAATAGACTAGTAAATTAATCACTATACCAATCTAATTTAATTATAAGCGTGTATATCTTTGTAAGAAAAGAAAACCACAATTTATATCTTAAATAAATTAACTTTTTGCTAGAAAGATCTTAATTACAATCATGAACTTTAAAATCTAGATTTTATTGTTGACTATGTTAGAAGGAAATTTGTTTATGTTTTAACATTTTAAATATTTTATATATAAAAATAATAATTATATTAAGTATATACAAAAAAAAACCACTAATTAACAACATTATATAAGTACATATTTGACTTTTTGTAAAATTATTTTTTATTATACTAATGTAAACAAGCTTAACTATTTGTTTGTTATTCTAGTGGCTATTTGAAAAAAAAAAATAAATCAATGTGTATACACAAATATAAATACATAACGTATAATTTAAAAATTAATTTTTAATTAAATTTATTCAATCATATTATGTTTATACAAAAAAAATTAACAATACCAATTTATTTGACAATACGTGTAAAAAAATTTGATTATTTTAACAATTGAATATTGAATATGAATGAACATATATATATATATAATATTCATTAATTTGGCTTTTTAGTACATATAAATCACTTTTGAAACTTATTATTGCATAAAAAATTTAAATCTTAATATATAAATTCTTTAAAGCTAAAATAATCATACTTGATAAAAAAATCTAATGAAAAACAAATTGTTAATTAGATTTTCATTTCTACAAATTATTATTGTAAATTCTACTCTTTTAAATATAAAAAATACTATTTGTATATTAAAATTGGTCACTAAAATTAACCACTAATATCTTTATGTATAAATACATATGTGATTTAATTTATTTATAATATGTATTTATATTTTAACCTGTATTTTATATTAATGGCTGATTTTAGTGACTAATTTTAGTATAGACGTAACATAGTCAATTAAATATTACTCTGCAAATACAAGAGAAAAAAATAATTAACTTTTTACATTTATTTTTCTTTTTACTTAAAAACATTTAATTATATATGCATAAAATTAAGCCAGAAAAAGTTGAACTCAATAAAATATATTAATTATTTATTTTATTCTATTTAAAAAAATCTATCTGTAG
>NW_026264258.1:3636119-3669909 GCF_000817695.3 Arachis duranensis
ATATACTTATAGATATTATATATAAAATTATAAAAATGATGTTAAATAAAATAATTTTATACTATTATCTCCCTAACATTATTCGTTATCATTTATTAGTTACTTAAAATGCATATTATAGATAAATTTGACTATAATTAGAAGTAATTAAAAACTAATATTATAAAATAATTCCCGGAGGAATAATTTTATTAAATAATTAAGTTAAATGTATAAATATGAAATTAGTTGTACAGTTGAAATATTCGCATTACTTGACGACTTTACTCACACAGCGGCAGCTAGCTCTCTCTCTCTAATCCAAAACCATTTCTCTCTCTCTTCCTTCATGTCTTTTCTTCTGATCTTCTATCACCACCACTTCTTCTTCTTCTTCTTCTTCTTCAGCTTCATAGTCTCTTTCTCTTTCTCACTGGATCATGTCTCGAGCATTCTCAATAAGGCATTTATCTACGCTTCATCTTCCTTTTAATTTTCTCATTTGTTTTGTTTTATTTTTATTTTGGTTTTAGCTGGGTTTATGAGTGAGTAGGGTGACTGTTATGACTGTAACTAACTCTTGTCTCTTTCTTCTGGTTTTGTTGTGTGGGTTTTGATTCGGTGCTTCGCAGGGGCTATGCCTTTATCATGAGGTCGCGCGACGTCTTCCAGTGCTGGCCCTTCCCGACCAGCGACGCAACCGCAGAGCAAGTACGCTCATGGCTTCCGCCGATGACTGTTCCCAACTGGACCACTGACCACTACGACGACTCTGAGCTCAGATCCAACCGCATCGCCTCCGGAGAACAGGAAAATGAAAATCCTCCGTCGGATGCTGCAGCTTCGAGAGAATCGAAAAGCTCAGAAAAGTCACCGTCGCAGGAGGAAGAAGGAGAGGCGGAGAAATTGGAGATTCAGGCGGTGGATGACGCGGTATCTCATGGCGACAACGGCAAGAGGGAATCGGAGAAATCGGAAAAGTTGCCGGAGGAGGAGGAGGTGGAGAAATTGGAGAATCCGGCGGTGGTGGAGACGGCATGTCAAGGAGACGACGGCGAGAGAGAATCGGAGAAGTTGGATGAGGAAGAGGAGGAGAAATTGGAGATGGTTTGCCCGGTGTGCGGCGATTTCAAAGCGGCGACTCTGACGGCGGTGAACGTGCACATGGACGGATGCCTGAGGGAGGATCGGCGGCGGCGACAGATGAAGATGTCGAAATTGAAGTCAAAGTCAAAAGCGCCAAAGAAGAAGCGCTACATCGCCGAGATTTTCAATGTTGAAGACGAAGAGGAAAAGCTAGAGCAAGAAGAGAATCTAATGGAGGAGGAGGAAGAGGAGGAGCTGGAGAATGAGCGACCCGAAATCGAGACGGAGATGAAGTTCTGGCCGTTCGGAGAGGACGTATCCGTCACGGTCGAGAAGTTCCGGTGGCTTTCACGGCGGCTCGAGGAGCTGAGATCCAAAGGAACCACTGGTGGCGGCAGCCAATCAATGAGATCGGAAGGAGGAAAAACGAGAAGAAGCTGGGGTCGAATCTCAAGCCTAAAACGCAAAAGAAGCGTTCCCTCACTGAGATTCTCAACGTGGCGCCGCAAATCGACACTGGAAACTGTGACGCACCAGTGGATGCTACAGTAGATGAAGAAGAAGATAACATGGAACGTGGCGCAGGTAAGAGAAAGAAGAATACAAAGAAGAACCCAAAGAAGAAAAAGAAGAAGATAATGGTGAAGAAGAAAAGCAAGGTTCAAAAGCGCGTTTGCCTTGTACCTCTGAGCACTAAGAGTAAGATGGTGAAAATGAAGAAGCCGAAGAAAAAGAAAAGGAAGAATAAGAAGAATTTGTTC
This sequence comes from Arachis duranensis, assembly GCF_000817695.3. Classification (NCBI taxonomy): domain Eukaryota; kingdom Viridiplantae; phylum Streptophyta; class Magnoliopsida; order Fabales; family Fabaceae; genus Arachis; species Arachis duranensis. The sequence goes on from NW_026264258.1 coordinate 3,637,946, forward strand.
AACGACGAGTTCGCTGCAACGAAGGTACGCTACGTGTATGTACATATATATGGTTTACATTACATGAAATAATAGGATTTTATCGTTATTATGCATGCTAGTTCCTTGATTTTAATTTGAGCTTAATGGATCGGAGGCAACCAACGATGCGATTAATGGAATTTAAAACATAAAATATTAGCTTTAAATTATATCTTAGCTTCTTGGTGTTGTATGTGTTGCTTGTCTCTTGGTAACAGAAGCTCTAGGTAACAGAGATAGCATCACTTTTGTTATATGTGGAAGATTAAATTGGATTGATGACTATCATAGTGTGAGTTTATGTCTGAACTAAAATTCAGGAAAAGAAAAACAAGATAAAACATGGTTATTTCTTATTAGAGAGTTGGGTACACGGGAAATTAAAGGACATGCATTTAGTTCGGAGTACGTAATTTGTTATTAAATAGAGAGAATTTGATATATGAAATAGAGAATTTGGCATGCCATACAAAAGTAATTAAGAAATACAATGTATATATATGAGGTAAAGGTCTTAATAGGTAGAAAGAATTCAGAAGAAAATGGAAAAGAGAAGGGGGGCTGATGGTGTGGTGCTGGGATGTTGATCCAGCTGGAAGTTGTTTAGGAAGGACAGGTATATATGATAGCTATATAGAAGGGGCCACTCATGGGTCATGTGTTAAGAGGTGGAAGAAGGTAACTGAGTCTGATGATGATGGGTTCTTTCTGCCCCGTCACTATTAGCAAATAATTTGAAAAGGGTAATTATCATACATGGGGCCATCATCATGGGCATGGTGTATATATATAGATAAACATTCATATAATTTCATTATCTTATGGCTGGCCTTGCTTTTCTGACCTAACTCTAGCAGATAGAGGTTAACATACAACTTATTAGGTGCTTGAATTTGTTTGGGGTATATTAGGAATTGGGAGATCATATCCATTTCGTTTGGGATATATACTGAACTGTATTGATGATTTATACGACTTCAACATTTAGACACTGTTGAAATAAAAACTTGTATAATTTCAAAGGTGAATCATAAATTAGTAAGTGCACTATCTCAAACAAAATGAGTTAATGGCTAGTAATTTTCCTTATAGTTGGGTGGATTTTGGTTATAGTCTTAGTGGAGTGATATTAGATCATTATGGAGGTGGAGTTCTACTCTAAAGTGTATTATTTTATGCACTCGTGAGGGAGGTACTGATGCTAGTGTTGGATATATCTACACTTTTATGTATATAATGATTCTAATTTGGTGTTATGTGTGATAATAATACGTGAATGAGAAACTTGTCTGATTTTATTCTGAAACTGTTTTAGTCTATGGTGGGTTAATTTGCTCTTATAGTATATGTGTCGCTTAGTCAAAAGGAAGTTAGTTTGTATTTTGTGAATTTTATTTTGGAAAAGTGGAAGTGGTAGATAAACTATGACCATTTTGAATAACATAAATAACCACTAATCAAATAAAAATATATTATACCCTAATTTAATGTTATTAATTAAATTTAAGATTAATTTACTCTTTTAATCCTATTAATTCATATTATTCACACATTATTGAAAAATGTTGTTGGTTATCTATATTTTTTCTTTGAAAAAATATAGGTAGACAATGAAAATACTAAATAATATAAACAATAGATATATCAGATATTTATTTCACTAGGTGTACAGATGATTATTTTAATATTAAGATTTAGATAAATAATTTAAAAATATAATGTATTTTAATTTAATTAATAGTTGTTTATGTTGTTCAAAAAAGTTATTGGTTACTTATAGTAACCATTTTATTTTAAACTAGCGTTGTTTTTTAGATGCAACCAAACCAATGAGTAAAAGTTGTCAAATATGTAACTTTAAGGAGCTGATTGTGAAGGTTGCACACAATATTGTAGATGTTGGTTAGTGGTATCTTTTTTTCCTAGAGCGGACCGTACTCCAAAATCAATTTAATCACATTAAAATTGTGAAATTCCATGGATAGGTTTTATTGGTTCAACAAGAGTGTTAAGTACATAGTCAAAATTTTGGTGACTATTTAAACACCAACTTTGATAATATTTAATTCATTATATATTCCCATTTTTTTCATCCATAATTTAACCAATGTCAACTGAACTACTTTTGAGCATGCCTTTAAAAGGGAAAAAAAATATATTATTACTGGTCTTACGTTAGGAGAATGTCTCTACTCAAATCTTAGTTTTCTGGATGTCACTAGGCTAATCTCCCTTAATGCTTTATATTCCAACTTTGTCTGATGATGATTATAATGTTTTTGTTTCGATTTGGCTAGGAAATAGGAATCATTATTATTACACAGTTTCTATATAGAGGTAGTGCATGATATGTATGTAGTGTTTCGTAGATAAAAGGCCTCAAATTTTTCACGGGCTAAAGTATTCTTTATGCATCCTATTCATGCATTTACCCTATGATCCTCTCTCTTTAGTAGGCCTTTTTCAATGGATGTTTAGTAAAATTCTTTAGTATTGCTTTAATATCCCAGTAATTTGTTTGTTAAGGAATTGCTTTTGCTCCGTTTCTTTAAAAGATACCTTTCTCTTTTCAATTTTTTGTTTTTGGGTTAATTTATAGTTGGAAACTTTTTCTAATATTGACGAATTCCTTTATTCTAAAACTTTAATTAAGAATCGATGGGAAAAGTTTATATTTAGGTGAAAACTTAGAGGAAGTCGACTTTACATGAAGTTGATATTTTAGAGTTATTAGATGAAAATTTAGGCAAATCAGTTAAATCATCTAACGACTCTCAAGTATCAACTTCATGTGAAGTCGACTGCACCTGCACCTGAGTTTTCACTTTATATTTAATAATTGTAATTTATGAAATTCAGAATGACTTTATCATAATTGTTTTATTTTCATGTTTGTAGGTGCATACATGATACATATATACTCCTATAAACATAACAAGTTGATAAGATTGAAGCTAGTACAAATTGTCTTTTAGGGTAAATCTTTCATATTTTATTTTGAAAAAAAAAAACGCTTCAGGACATTAAAAAAAAAAAGAGGTTAACTAGTCCGGGTTATCAGTTTTTTCAAGAAAAGAGAATAATGATAACAATTAACTCCAATAATGAAGAAATAATACTTAAATAAAGAGAGATCTGATATATCCTTTGGTTTTAATATGCGTTAATTAAAATACTAATAGAGATGTATATTACTTAATTAAATAAATAAAAAGGTTATAACATCTAAATGATGAGAAAGTTAAATAAAATATTTTAGTTCTCATTATGTATCGTCGTAATGAGTTAAAATATTTTAGATATTATAATTGTCTAAACAAAAAATATATTAAATTTCTTTTTCTCGACAAGAAAAATTGTCTTATAACGTATATATATTTACGTGTTATTATTATTAGTATTATTACATCTATTATTATTTATTTCTTTATTTTTGTTTATATTTATAAAATTAATTAATCAATTCTCTTTCATCAGTAAAATCAGCAAAACTATCTCTTTATTGATTAAATATATAAATACTTCATTATTATTTCTTATAGAGAGGTCTCTATCCTCTCCCAAAAGTAAAATATATATCCCCTCTCTCTTGACACACATTTTAATTACACTTTGCTTTCTTGTATTTTTAAAACCTACTCCGTCCGATATTCCCGTATCAAATAAGAAAAATAAAAACAAACTAGAATAGTAGAATCTGCTGGTTACATGCTGGCCAAAATTCACTAAAATTGCTGGCCCCTAGACTTTTTCATAAGGGAATAAGAATAGTTCAGTTTAACATATATATCAATTTTTTTCTGAAAAATAATCATCATATAGTTGTTGTTGTTAATATTTATTCTTTTACATAAAATTCAAAAGAAAATCATATTATTATTATTATTATTATTATTGTTGTTATTATTATTATTCATTTTTTATATTATAAATATTTCAATAACATATATAACTATTACTTAATTAAGGATAGCTTTTTTTTTCTAGGAAGTAAAATAATGAACATGTAAAGATTGAAGAAAAAGTCTAGGGGCCAGCAATTTTAGTGAATTTTGGCCAGCATGTAACCAGCAGAGAAATGTGAGCCATTGGATGAAATTTCACACCAATCTCACACCATCAAATCATCATTGATGGCTATTTGATGGCTAACAATCACAAAAATTGCTGGCCCCTAGCATTGCTCTTCCCTTATTTTACTAAAAATATTATATATGAATATTATAAAATCAATTGCAGATAAAATACGTTTTTTTAAATAATTATGACAAATTATAGTTAGTAATATATATTCTCTTAGTATACTATTATTAGTCACGTTCTTTTTTATATAGAAATTCATTTATATAAGTTTTAGTAAATAAAGAATATTTTGATCTTCAAAGAACAAAATAATAATAATGAGAAGATCGAATTGCTAGAATAGGACAGGAGAGTTTATATTTCAAAGAAAGATGGGAAGTAGATGAATAACAAAATGTGTCTTAGGGCCTGTACTTTACTCATCTAAAAGGTGGTGGTAATTAGTTGTTTAATTTGTTGCACAAATCTATTTCTATAGTATCCTATGAGTTATTTATCATCTAGTTTTTAAGTTTGAACACTATTTTAAATATAAAATTCTTGTAACTTATATATATAAAAATTTAAAATTACCTTTCCAAACAAATACTTTCTACAACTTACATGACAAAATAAATAAAATACAGGAGAATGACTAAAATTTCTATCAAAGCATGCTCACAAGTCTTCCCCGACAAACCTTTTGCGTAGAGTATTTTCTTTTTTAAGTCCTATTCGTTATATAAAATTTAGTTCCATTGAGTCACCTAAGCTTTTCCTCTCCTTTTCCATCCGTTTGCAATTCTTGTTAGAGTTGAGAGACCTTCACTAGCTAGCTATCACATCATTTTTCTGCATTATTCAGTTGTTAATATATATTATGCAATTATTGTTGTTATGGTTATTGTTTAAGTTAGTTTTCTTCGAGTCTCAGGAAGATGCATCTAAGAGCAAGGTGCAAAGATCAGCAACAAGATCCACAAAACAAAAAGGAGTAGATGTTGAAGTTGATGTCATTGATGCTTCTCTTACCCATGAAAAGAAATTGGATTTGAAGATATTACCAGAAGAAAAGAAGGAACAAGTAAGTTGTGACTCAGTTGAAAAGCTACAAAAAGCAGTCTCTCCCATTCGTGGCATACTCAAGAATCACAAACATATCTCTCGAAATACTTCAAGTGGTGGTTGCAATGTTCAAGAAGGTACCGAAGAAGAAAGCCGCTGTGATATTCAAGTGCCAACTTCAGACAAGCATGTGAGATTCTCTGGTAAGGATTATACACTTGGCCCAAAAGATAGAAGCTCATTTGATGAAACTGCTACTAACTTGGCTTCGGATGCATCAGAGTCTTCATTTGCAAATGAGCATTGCTCTGAAAGTGAGGCTGAGGCAACTCGGAATTCGGAGGCCAAAAAAAATGATGACAATAATGCCATTAACAAAGACAAAGGCAAGGAGGTTTGCCCTATTGCTGAAAGTAAACAGTTTTGCAATGTTCTTGGTCAAGTTGCAGCACAGAATTTCTTGCAGCCATGTACCAATCAAGAGAAATCAAAGCACATTTCAGAGAAGGGTCAATCATCACCATCCAACGTGGCATTCCATGACAAGTCTGATAGAGGCAACACAACTCCACTGCATTGTTCTCCATATGCTTTCGCTCCTAGATCTCTTCCTGCAGTTCAAACAGGACAGGTTTCTGGTGTAAATACGCAAGTGCCTGAATCTGAAGCTTTCATTTCCACTAGAAAATTCGTGGATCATATGGAGGATAGGACTATTAAATCCGCCACTACGAACTTGAACTCTAACTCGAATTCAAATACAAGGACATTTTTGGGGCCTTCATCCTCGTATTCTACTTCGTTTAACAAAGCAAATGAGAGGCCTGAATTTCAACCGCATAATTATGGCGACAATGGTAATAATGGCAAAGCTTTAAGTAGCAGACCATCGTTTAGCATCTTTAATGCAGATATGTCTGATAACTCGAACCAGTTTCTTGGCCAGGGAAAAGCAAATGCAAGAGAAAATCTCATGGACCAGAACTTTATTGGTTTGCCACTCAATTCTCACGGTGAGCTGATCAATTTCAGTTCCAATTCCATCAGCGGAAAAGCAGTGATGAATCACCAACCGGATAAATCATGCATATTAAAAGGTTACTTTAATGCACCTATGAAGGAAACTTCCCATCAAAATAGCCAACAACATTCAAGCATTGGTGCCAGGAATGTGGTTCAGAAGACGGTTCAAGATAGGCTAAATCCATTTCCACATTATCCAGCCAGGTTAGGTGTTACAGAGTTACATGGAAGTAGCCGAACAAACATCTTCCAGCAAAATTCTGATAGTAGGAGTTCCGGTCACTTGGTTCAGCTGCTTGATCCAGGTTTGAATCTTGCCAGATCCTATCCCGCCGAACGTGATAAGACGCCTAACTACATGGGAAATGGAATGATTTATCCAAAAGAAAGTTCAGGACCTATTGCACCGAGTGCTGGACCTTCCCGCCAACCAACAATGAGATTGATGGGTAAAGATGTTCTAATTGGTGGGAGCAACAAAGAGAAACAAACATTTGTGAGAGGTGAAGAATCCAGAAGGAGGCATTATCCTGAGCATCATGCTGCTACGGACAATTCTTTATTGGGAAGATGCTCTAAGCTGGATCGGGCTTCTGGTTCACATTCATCACAAACACCACCTGAGAATGTGTTAATTCAAAGTAACCCATCATTACAAGGCACTGTTTTGATGACTGGTACAGGCTCTGGATTTCTTCAAAGTAATCATGTATGCCAACAAGGAAACCTTGGACTCAACAAAAATATTTCTAGTTCTAATTTGCAGTGGCAATCTACGTCTGGTGCCAAACTAAAATCACACATCAGCTTTAAGTCTCAAGTACTACCATCTCCTCAGCATACTCCTTTACCCCAACTTGAGCTGAATGACAGGAATAAGCACCATCATCATGCTTCGAGTTCAGCGTCCGAATTTCCTTTAATGCACCAAGGTGTTGAAGAACCGGCAAAAACATCGTTGTTTCAGAGGCAAAGTGCTACTTTTACAACTTTCCCACCATGGTTGTTAGGTCCAACAGAAAGGCTTCCAGGGACCTCTGCTACTAGAAGCTTTCCTCAAGATACACGGGAAAACAATTTCACTACACCGGCCGGGAACCATTCAGCAGAATTTCGGTATCCTCCTGATCCTTGTCCACCACCAATGGTTGCTCAACCTCCATATATTCCAGTTACTCCCCTTAACAAATCACCACACTCTGCAGTAAATAGTGGATTTATAAACATACCTCAGGTCGCTGACAGAGTGAATCCGAATGGTATCATGACTACTACCAATGACCATAATCATCATCCATACACAAATGCCAGGAAAAGACCAGCTTCTAATTTCATTGATCTTATAAGGCCTAACAAGTTACAAAATATAGCAGTGCAAGGAAACCCATTTGGCCGCATGATCAGTTCGACCGGAGGAAGCTCAAGTGCAGGGTTGCAAAGAAATGCAGGAGCTGTTGAACTTGGTTCCCAATTGAATGGTGCATTATACTCAAGACAGAATCAAACTCAGAATCTGAACCCTGCAAGTCATGTTGGTGCTAATTCCATTCTAAGACCTTCTCAGAACATGGATCAGAACTACACAAGAACAATGAATTCTTCTGCCATTCCAAATACTGCGACAACTGACTGTGATAGAGATCTTGAACTTCGGAGGAGACTTACAAAAATGCATAGGTTTTAGGCCTAATTCAACATTTTATGGTATCAGGTTCTTTTTCTTTTTCCTTTTTTTTTTTTTCATTATAGTATATCCAATGAAACATTATTTATCAGTTCTATATTTAGATATTCATCTTCATTCAAAGTATTATTCCTTCATGTTAGCTTTTATTGCAAAGACAACAATTTATCTTATTTTGCGAATTCCATGTTGGTTCGTTTCATTTTTATGTTTACCTTTATTTTTAATTTGTTATCTTTATTTTATACCAATCATAATATATTCTATCGTGAAAAGTATAGTATTGTGGAAGCTATATATAATATAATTTAAAGTATCAACCTCAAGATTGTTGCAATTTAAACAAAGTATAGTTAAGGATTACATAATATTTTTGTGCATAATAACACATGCAACAAAAACAATGATTACACAACGTTTATAAAATCCTAATAAGATATCAACTTGGTTAAATCAATCTTCAGTGCCTCCAAGCTTCTTTCTCAGCCTGCAAATTCGAATAAAGAAATGGGAAAATATTATTAAAAGATGAAATATAGATAAGCTTTATAATGAAGCAAACATATGTACTTAATTAGAGTTGTTGATAGCATACAGCTTTGACAACTTTCTCAAATGCATCAGGACCATATCTCTCTATGTAGCGTTCAACAGATTTTTTTGCATCAATGCTCAACATTTGAAGGTCCTTCCTCTTGTCTTGATCTGAATCCTTGTAACTTCCATAGCTTACTATCTTCACATATTGCCTCACATAATTCTCATATATAAAAGCAGCACCATTGAACATTGGCAGTACCAGCCAAATGCAAAACACAAGCTTCATGTATGGCCATATGGGAAACCTATATAATATAATAAATGTTCAATTATTATTAGCCACATATAGAAATCTATTTGGTATTTCAATTTTCAACTTGGTTTTGGTATAATTAATGATGATATTTGTACGTAAAAAATGGACATTAATCATGGACGCCAAGGAAAAAGAAATAATATCACTATGTATACTATTACTTTTAATAAGTTGGCACGTTAAAAAATTAATGTATTTAGATATGACTGCATCAAGATGTATTTATCAATTTACACCAAAATCAACATTAAATTCAACTATCAATGTAGAATGAATAAATATTAAAAATAAATTAAACTATATATGTATTTATATATAAATACATCGCGATTAATTTTGGTAACTGATTTTCATGTGCAAATAACATTTTTAATACCTCAATTTTAATTTATCAAATAATCAATTATTATTTTGAAAAGGTTAGAATATGGTATTCTATCAATCCACTTCTTTTAATACTCAAATATGTATTAGAATATGTATATGTATATGCATGTATTTTTATGTAAACTCCTTATCATATAATATACATATATCTACGTACCATGCTAGAATATTATAACATGAAAGCTCAAAGAGTTCGACGAAGGAGTATAAAACCCAGTAAGTTAGCCATTGATGATCATCTAAGGTTGAAGGACTCTCAATCGCCCTTATTGATGCGTATCTGTAATATTATATTTACTCATACAAAATATGTCATTATATTGATACACCCCAAAAATAAATATTATTGCACTACTTTCAAACTTCTATATATAAAACTTAAAAAGGAATGAATATGAATGTAGAGCAAAAATAGTATTATTTATATATTATTAGTCATAAAGTCATAAAGTTAATTAAGAATGGCAACTAGCTACTAGCTTACAAGGGATAAAGAAGCATCACTCCAGGCCTGTCAAAAGTGAAAAACAAAATTAGAAACTTATATACATATGTAATTATTTAACCATCAAACTACATATACAAAAGTTTGTGGAATTATTTCGTATCGCAAAGGATTATCGTTGTAAGCTAAACAATACAAATAATTAAATAAAAAAGAACAAAACAAAACCTAAGCATTGACTATATATATATATATATGGAAAATTTCATATATATGTATATGCTCTCTATCATAAATAAACCATACATATATGGCTTTGTCTATAATAATTTTCTTTTATAATAATCTTCCTTTACCATATTAATTTATTGGGCAATTGCCCTATCTATTATTGGTAAAAATTTAGGTGAAGTCGACTTTACGTGAAACTGATATTTGAGAGTCGTTAGATAAAAAATTAGTCAATTCATTCAAATCATCTAACAGTTTTCAGGTACCAACTTCACGTAAAGTCAACTGCACTTGAGTTTTCACCCAATTTATTAGAAGTAGTGATTCTAAACAAATGAAATATAATGAAAGTTGGTAGATATATGAGAATAACAAAGATATATGCATATATTTACATATTTACCCTGCTATTGTGTAGAAATTTCTTACAACTGTTCCAAGAGCGCCCATGATATGAAGATGTGTTATTCAATAATTCAAAGGATCTTTTATGGAAGCTAAGTTAGATTGAATAATAATGAGTTATACTATGCAGCTTTTCACTAATTGGTTCAAGTAGTTTATCGGGTATCTATTTATATTGAAGTGCAAGTTGGTTGATGAAGGAAGCAAAGAATGTTTATGGGACGACACAAAAGTCTTCTTTTCTCTAATGGGAAGAAATTAATTAAGAACCATATAAAAGCTTAACGGATATGTAAGCAAAGCAATAGAAAGGGTTAGGGCACGTAGGTGCCTATATATATTATATATTTATTTTATGTTAGAAAGATTGGGATTTGCATGTGGACTTTTGTAATCAGGTATTATATATTTAATTATATATATTTATACATATTATATATTTGTTTATATTCACTTACACTAATAAAACTTTTTTATAGTAAGATAATATTTTTTATACACAGTAATTAATTGATGATTAATTTTTTTTGTACACATAATATAATTATTAATTTTAACAATGGCAAATGACAATTTTTCGAAAGACTTGTATAATTTTGAACAGACCGTGTAATTCACATGACTTCTATTTAAAAAATAATTGAAATACAATTTTATTTTAGTTATTTTTAAATTCTTTACATGTAAAAGAATTAAATTTCATCATTTCAAGTATAAAAGATTGAAACTAGAAAATCAGGTAAGTTTTAATTCTAATGCCAATTCCATACCCAAGTGGGTGTTTATGGGTGGCTGGCCTAACCAGCTTTAATTAGCTTTGGACTTAGATCTAAAAAAATATTGAATCTATTTTGTGTTGAGATTAAAGATGATTAATTATGATAATTAGAGAATTAGTTTTAGCTTTAAGAGGATTATATAAGTATAGAGAGAAAACTCTATTGAGAGGATGACTCATTTATTTTAGTGAAATTAAATTCAATATTTTCTATTCTTTAATTTTTCGATTTTCCCTTCTTTCTTTCTATTCTTCTACGATCAAGCAACTGTTGCAAAAATTTTTTCATGGTATCAAGAGCCACAGGTTTTTAATCTATGGCTTCTCCCAATAAAGATTCTGCCAATTTTAATTCCAATAACACTCTTCCCTCTTCTTTTGTTATCAACAATTTTCCCCCAAATTTCTTCAATTAGAAACCCTTTCACCTGATTAGTGACAAATTTGGTGAGAATAATCACAAGACTTGGTAACAACAAGTTCTCTTTACAATTCGAGGACAAGATCTTGAAGATCATTTCCATCCAACACGAATTCCTCCTCAATTTGATTTCACGGCAAATTAGCAAGTTGGGATTGAATCTCAACAATTCAAACAATGGAGGCATGACGACTATAATCTCGGCTCATGGATGCTCGCATCTATGGATTTTGATTTCAAAAAGTAAAATGGTTGGGTGCATTTTTACTTATGAAATTTGGGAAAAGATTGAAGAATATTTCGAGAAATCCATCAAATGTAAGGTTAAACAACTCAAAGCACAACTCAAATTGGTCAAGAAACATGGTATGTTTGCTCAAGATTATATCTTAAAAATTAAAAGCCTTGCAGATTCTTTGGCAGCCGTAGATTACCCTTTTTCGACAGAGAAACATGTAAAAGCTATTCTTAAGGGTTTAAATGAAGACTATCAAAGTCTTTTAATCACAATCAATGCAAAACCTAAAATGTATAGTCTTTGTGAAGTACAAACTCTAGTATTAATTCATGATGAATAAGTTCAGAAAATCAGATAATGTTCTTATACAAGCTAATTTTGCTCAAAGTTCTTTTCTTTCTATGTCAAATACTGTGAGAGGCAATCCGATGAGAGAAAGGAGAAGAGGTGGAGGTCGACCTTTTAGAGGTGGCAAGTCTTTTTATCAACAATCACAACCTCAATGCCAAGTATGTGGCCAATTTGGACACATTGCTTGGCACTGTTTTCATAGATTTGATCAACAGATTCTCCCACTATCAAAAAATCAAGACACTCGAATGAATAACTACAACTCTCTTTCATCGACTGCTTCCACTCCAACCCAAGTGAATTCTATTGCAACCATTCCTCCTCCACCTATAAATACCTTTCACGACCCTGCTGCATTCCTTGCTGCACCATCTATTGTCTTTGACCCAGCTTGGTATCCCGATACAGGTGCATCTTATCATGCAACATCTTCTCAATCTAACTTGATTGCATCATCTGAATACATAGGGCCAGAACAAGTGCATATAGGTAATGGAACAGGTATTTTTATATCTAATATTGGACACTCCTTTGTGTATTCTTTATCTTCTAAAAGATGGTTTTCTTTACAAAAGCTAATTCACTGTCTTCATATAACCAAGAATCTGATCTCTGTATCTAAATTTGTTGAGGATAACTTTATTTTTTTTTAATTTCATGCCTTTTATTGTCCTTACTGTGATACACATTGAAATGTTATTATAATGAGGCCTAATTGACACGGGTAACCGTGATACCAAGGTGTCTAGTTAACACAGTAAAGGGACCATATTCGACATTCACTTCGAGTAATGTCGGGTTGCGGGTAGACAACCGACGCATGAGCTCATGGCCTGCGCTAGGAAAGGCATGCATCATGTGCATTTGTATATTTTGTTTGAGCGTGCATTGTCTTGGCTTGCTTAATTGTTTATTCACGTTAACCGCTAATTGCCTACTTGTTATATATGCTTTCTGTATGTGTTTGACTTGTCTATTTTGTCTGTCTATTCAATTTTATCGGAGTTGGAGAAACGGAAGAAAGGCGAAGAGATTGAGGGTTTTGATTAGATATTGATCAAGTTTAGAACCTTAGAGACCTACCCTCATTTATGGTTTTAACTTTAATTCCTTAATATTTATAATCCGATTGTCGGCGTTCTAGGATTGCCTTTGACTTTTTCGGGACCTTGCTTATTATATATGTGGGCACCTTAACCATACTCAGAACCCCCGGTTCTCATCCCATACAATATTGTTATTTTTCAGATGCAGGTCGAGATGCACCTCGGTGAGCGTCTGGAGTTTCCTCTGCAAGCGAAGTTGGTTATCTTGGGATTACTGTATTTTATTTTATGCTTTGTATATATGTATATAGACTCTCCACCTTCGTATTTTGTATTTTGTCCCCCCTAAAGGTTGACTTGGAGAAACAGGTATTTTATCATATACTTGGGGTTAATCTTTTGGGTTATATATATATATATATATATATACTCTGACCGGCCTTTGCTATATATATTTTTTTTTTACTTTTAGAGGTCGTAATACCTTGCCACCTCAACTTTATGACTTAAGCATAAGACTTTGTGTGGTAGGGTATTACAAGAACCTTAGTCTTTGTGAAAATTGTGTTCAAACTAAAATGCATTCTATTCTATATAGTAATTCTTTAACTGTTTACATTTCACCATTGCAATTAGTTTATACGGATGTTTGGAGACCCTCTCCTATATTTCTCATCTTGGTTACAAGTATTATGTTACATTTATTGATGCATTTTCCAGATATACATGTACATTTTACTTTCTCATAAATCTTAAGTTTTTACAGCTTTCATTCAATATAAAAATTTTATAAAAAACCAAACTGAATACAAATTAAAGGCTTTACAGTCAGATAATGGAGGTGAGTACGCTTCCAAAACTTTCTCTATATATCTTGCACAAGAAGGTATTCAACATCATTTTTTATGTTCATATATCCCCCAACAAAATGAAAGAGCTGAGAGGAAATATCGGCACTTAATAGAAATGAGTTTAGCTATGTTATCCACTGCTCAAATGCCAAAGATTTTTTGGGATGAAGCTGTTATTATAGCTACTTATTTGATAAATAGGTTACCCACTCTTATTTTGTCATGAAAATCACCTTTTGAGGTCTTATTACACAGAAACCTGATTATCAATCTCTCAAAATCTTTGGTAGCACATATTTTTCTCTTCTTATAGATCACATAAGTGTGTATTTCTTGGATACGCCCCCTAATTACAAAGGCTATAAATATCTATCACCCAATGGACGAATATATATGACTAGAAATGTTAAATTTGATGAATCTCAGTTTTTTTATTTTGATTTATTTCTCCCTAAATCTGCTATTAATGAGCTTGACTTAAGCAGGATGCAGATAGTTCTTTTTATTTTTCAAAGTACCTTGTTCCTACTATTGTTCCACATGTCACTTCAGCCACTTATCAAAATCCATGCACCTTAGGGTAGCGTTTGTTTTCGGAGACAGAACACAGAGACATGGACAACGAATGTTTAAAATGTGTTTAGAGATAGATACATGGACACGGAACACATTGTCTCTAAGACACTATTTTATATTTTTGTGTCCACTCTTTTACGAAGGACAATGATGGAGGATTTGAGAAAGGTGGACACATACTTTTTTATCAAAATTTTTTTCCTTTCTATGGATAGATATTTTTTATTATTTTACTATTATCTCTTCTTATTTTAGTTTTTTCTCTACATCGTAGTTCTTCTTTCTCTGCGTTCTTTTTTTTCAGATACTCTCTTTTTTCTTTTTTTTTTTATAGAATTTCTTACTTGACTGGATAATTAATTTATTCTTTTTTATCGTTTATTCTCTTCTCTATGGCATGTTGTATTAATAGAGAGTTAATTCACTTTTCTACTTTATGTTACTTTATTTATTCTTAATTTTGTTACTTTAATACCATTTTTATCTTATTGGTTCATAAATCAATTCTTTTTGTAATTTTCTGTACTCCTACATACTCTTATTTTTTATTAAATTAATTTGTACTTGATGTAAAAAATTTAGAATTACATGGCTATTTTAGTCATTTCACATAATATTTTAGTTTTGTCTATGTCTATCTAAACATAATACAGGACATTACATTAGTGTCTTGTCCATCGTATCCAAACACAATACACAAAAAATAATTTTTAGTGTCTCCGTTCTATTGTCTCTGTCTTAGTGTCATGTCCTGTTCTGTCTCCAAAAATAAACGCAGCCTAAATGAACAAGACACTCTACTTAGTTCACATACAATTAAAGGTGTTCCTTCTGTCACAACTAAGACTATCCAAGTTATCAATTAGAGGATGCTTTTGGTCTTAGCCACACTCCTACTCCAACACAGCCACAAGGCCCAATGCAACCCACTTCTGGCAAAGACATTGTTCTTCCACTTATAGAATCCTCTAACACTCAACCCTCTACAACATCAAACTATTTACAACCAATTACTCTTCACAATACTCATGCTATGATGACAAGGTCTAAAACAGGTTCGTCTAAACCAAAAGTATTTTTTTCTTCTATTTAGTTCAAAACTAGTGATGAACAACCTCCTAAAATAGCTCATGTTGCCCTCAGTAATCCTTGTTGAAAAGAGGCGATGATAGAAGAGTTTCAAGCTCTACAAAGAACTAATACTTGGTCTTTAGTGCCTAAGCCAGAAAATGCAAAAACTATAGGTTGTAAATGGATTTTTACCATTAAAAGACACCATAATGGATCCGTTCACAAGTATAAAGCTAGGTTAGTGGCTCAAGGCTTTCACCAAGAAGAAGGTTTTGACTTTGAGCAAGTTTTTAGTCCGATAATTAGACCTACAACAATTAGACTGATCTTAAGCTTAGCTCTTTTTCGAAATTGGGTGATAAGGCAATTTAATTTCAACAATGCCTTTTTGAACGGGGATTTACATCAAATAATCTACATGTCACATCCGATTGGCTTTGAAGAAAAGTTTGACACACATGTTTGTAGGTTGAATAAATCTCTCTACGGCTTGAAACAAGCTCTTAGAGAGTGGTTCATTAAGTTAAGCACCACTTTATACTTTTTTGGTTTCAATAATGCCAAGTCTGATAATTCTTTATTTATCAAGAAACATACCAATTCAATTATTTATATTTTTTGATATGTGGCTGATATTATAATTACTGACAATAATTCACATTGTGTGGCTGGCATGATTAAGAAATTGAACATTATTTTCTCATCAAAAGATTTAGGTGACTTAAGCTATTTTTTAGGGATTGAGATTCACAAAATTGAAATGAAACTTTGCATCTCTCACAAACTAAATATATTACAGATTTATTGTCAAAATTGGGGATGGCTCAAGCTAGCTCTATGCCAATCCCTATGATTTCTTCGTTACAATTGTTGTTGACAGGTTTAAAGGGTTTTAAAGATCCAAAACTTTATCGAATTGTTGTAGATTCTCTACAATATTTATGCATCACAAGACCAGATATTTCTTTTGCTGTGGCAAAAATTAGCCAATTTATGCATTCTCCCCTCTTAGCTCATTGGAAGGCAGCAAAGCGGGTGTTAAGATATTTGAGAGGCACACAACATCATGATTTAGTCCTGCACAGAAGTGATGATATGAGATTATATGGATTTGGAGACTCAGATTGGGTTGCTGATCTAGAAGATAGAGAGTCGGTGTCAGGGTATTGTGTGTATTTTGGGACTAACTTAATTTCTTAGATGTGCAGGAAACAACCAACTATAAGTCATTCCTATGCAGAAGCAGAATTTAGGAGGGTAGTAGCTTGTGAAGTTAAGGTACAATGGCTCAAGCATTTGTTAGAAGAACTGGATGTCAAGTTTCAAACTGCTTCAATGATATATTGTGACAACTTAAGCACTGTTTTGTTAATGGCAAATCATGTGTTACATGACAAGACTAAATATTTTCAGCTTGAAGTACAATTAATCAGGGACAAGATAAATAAAAAACAGTTACAGGTTATGCATATTCCAGGGACAGACCAAGTTGCTGATCTTCTTACTAAACCTTTGACAACTTCCACATTTGAAAGATTGAGGTTCAAACTGCGAGTTGTCCTAAGGCCAAGTTCAAGTTTGAGGAGGATGTTGAGATTAAGAATGATTAATTATGATAATTAGAGAACTAGTCTTGATTTTAAGAGGGCTATATAAGTAGAGAGGAAAAACTCTATTGAGAGGTTGACTCTTTATTTTACTGAAACTAAATTCAATATTTTCTATTCTTTAGTTTTTCAATTTCCCTTTTTTTTCTTTTTATTCTTCTGCAATTAAAGCTACTGTGGCAAAATTTCTTTCATTTTGATCCGATAAAATAAACTGTGTTAAACTGGGTTGATCAAATATAAAATTAGTATGGGTCGGGGCAAGTTGGGTGACGCAAAACATAACAAGAAGACGACATAAAAATAATGTCAAATAAAAGTGACAAATCTAAACCCAATAAAATATATCTTGAAGTCCGAATCCAAATAATCTGGGTCTTAAAAATACCTCTATGTATACTATTAACTGTTCTAGTTAAGTAAGTTTATAAACTAAATATCACATTCATCTTGGAGCGATATCTCAATTTAACAATATTGATTGTTTTTAAATAAATTGAATTAGCTAGGTAAAGAATCATATATGCACAAGTACAACACCCCATTGAGGAATTGCGTGCTATATGGGTAAGGTATAGATATATAATCATGTTTAATGCAATTAAAAATTCTATAGAATTATGTATTTTGTATCTTATAAAAAATATTTATTTATATTACATACAACTAAACAAGTTTGATTATTTTTTATTGAAATTTATTTATTCTACTATGACAGGTTTAATTATTTTTGTAGTTGATTATTTAATTGAAAAAATATATAAATCAATATGTATAAATACATACAAATGCATGATAACTAATTTAGTGATTAAATTTTAGTATACATAGAGCATTTTCCATAATCTTAATATTGATTATACATGGAGGGCATGACATTGCTATACATAGCGGTTTATGATCGGCGAAGAATATAGGAATGCTATTTTGATTTTTTTTTTAATTGTCTAAATCCACATTTATTTTAGTTTGTAAACTTTCACAATGTTTTGCAATGTCAAAAGCTAAAAAAATGAAAAATAAAAAATTGTATGCCTACCAAAAGTGTCCAAACACAGAACAGAAGTGTAATATTAATATCTAATCATGGTACGGTTTCTTCTTTTTCTTCTTTTGTCAAAACATGTTATGTTTGATTGAGTAATTTTTAGTGAGTTATCAATGTGATTTTGGTTGGTGAATTTAAATATTTTTTTAAAATAGATATTAAAATTAGTTTTGACTCAAGGTTGAAATCAATAGAAATTTCAGTGTACATCATGTGAATACATGTTACATGATGTGCATGGTGAATGGATGACAACCATGAATTACAAAGCTTAAATTATAGTCTGGAAAAGTTTTCAAGTATACTATACACGTGTTTCAAAAATTTTAAATGTACCGGTGTTTCAAGTATTTTAACCGTTGATTTTAATTAATATATATTATATATATTTTTTATAATTTAGATCAACAGTAACTAGAACACCGATATTTCAGGTATACTAGAAACTCTTCTTATATTTTTCATAATTGAGATCAAGTGATCAACGGTTAAAAATCACTAAAACACCAATATACTGGTACGCTTAAAAATTTTCGGTTAGTATGGTTTATAATTAAGTTCCTTCTAGATATATTTATACTGTGCTGTCAACAAATCATATAACCGAAAAAGCAACCATATAAAAACAGCTTATTTGATTCGAAATTTTTCAATACATCTGTCTATTTTTCTCCTCATAGATTGATTGATGAAATCCTAACCTTAACCTTACACAAAAAGATACAAATTATATGAATGATAAAAGTAAGAATCATAACAAAAATTTGAAGGATAACCCCTTTTTCCTTTAAGCAATATGTCCTGCCAAGGTAAGAATCTTGACATGCTTCTTCTGCCTCAGCTCATGAGGGACAGGTCCAAAAACTCTGGTCCCAATAGGCTGGCCTTGCTTGTCGACAAGCACCACAGCATTGTCGTCAAACTTGACCTCACTGCCGTCGCATCGCCCCCTTTGCATTGCCGCACGCACAACCACACCATATACTACTTTTCCTTTCTTCACTTTTCCATTAGGATGTGCTTCCTTCACGGATGCTACTATTGTGTCGCCTAATCTCGCTCCTTTCTTACCTTTCAGAGCCTGTATACACATGACCTTTTTAGCCCCAGAGTTGTCTGCGACCTTGAGAACGGTCCTCATTTGTATGAAGGTGCGCTGTTGCTGCAGCTGCAAGGAATTGGGATGCGTTTTTTGGTAAGCAAGGATGCATATCGAATACTATAGGACGGGTTAAGCCTGCTGCTCTAGCTAATTGTCCACCCTTTCTGAGTGCGATTTCTATGTTATGTATGGCCGTGCCTAAGGGCATATCGGTTGAAGTGGATTCTTCTTTCCTTGTTTGGTCTATGTTTTCATTTTTAGTGTCTTCAGTTCATGAATAAAAAGAAGAAAACAATAGAATCTTATTTTCTGATTTCATATCCTATTTTCACTTTTCTTTCGCAAAATTTTAAAAACAAAATACACTAAAAATGAAAATAAGAGATTGAAAAAAGAAATCAAACAGGCCCTTATTACTCATAATAACATGCATATCTTGTCACTAAACAAATTTAGTCACCAATCCATATCTGGTACTTTTGCAGTACAAGGAAAAATTACCATTACTATTTTGTTCTCTAGAAGCCAAGTTCATATATACTAACCTGAGAAAAGGAATTGCTGCATGTCATCTCATGTGATGTGGTAAATAAACCAGGGGAGTTGTTGCTTAATCCACCGAACAGAGAACGACTCACTAGTTTGGTTTTTATGCATGGAACAGAAAAGATGACGAGGTGAAAATAAATATATCATCATTGAATATATTCAGTCCATGCTTCAATTGCAAAAGGAAATCGATAGGGGATTATAGCAGTGGCATGGATGTGAGCTCAACATATATCAAGAAGAAGTTAGAAAGATTATTGCAAATATACAAAATGCAGTTGTTGAAGAAGAAAAGATTATTGCAAATATACAAAATTGGCAGGAGTTCATGTTTTAAGAAATAAAAATCATTATACAATATGAAACTATAAAGTGTCCATAATAACTGCACGCTTCCCTGATAAATTGCAAGCTTTTTTTTCCCCATAGAAGCATATTATCCTTCTCATGACTCACTTTTGGTTGGTTACCAAAGAAATGAACCAGTACGAATCAACTACAAGCCACTCCATTCATAAATCATAATGAAAACGACGTTCAATGACTAAATAATTTCATTAGTAAATGAAACACAGGTTCCATTCTTTCGAATGTGAAGGCCTACCGGATACCTCAGAGGCTAAATCCTCGTCAAGTATCTTTCACTATCTCAATGATATTCATCTCATGTATATAACCATAATAACCATATGTATACTACTAAACCTACCAAAATCCTGCAAATGGAGGTTACAATTAAGCTAAAATCAATTGCTAAGAAACGATAATGTTGAAACAAATGAAAACAGTTGTCATGAGCTCAGAGATTAGTCGAATAGTGATGAGCTACTAGCAGCAACCGATGTAAACCAACAAGAATAATGCATTAAGCCAAGAAAACTAATAGTTGAGCCAGCAGTATTTTGAAACACACAACATCATAACAGCAACAACTATATAAATTTGAAAGATCGTACTCTAACTCTAAAACCATAGAAGCCCTATGCCTAAGCATCAAGTTCAAGAATAATAGAATAGTATCCTGTGACTTGTCACAAGTTTCAAGATTCATAGCTAAAAGGCAGCATATATGAATTTGTCATTCCATTCCTTCTAATAAGCTAAACTGCATACCGTAAAATTAAGCAACTTGAAATGGAAACTAATACATAGTTGCAACTTAACAGTTGGGAAAAAATTCAATTTTTTCTGTGATACACGAAATTTCAGCGCTCTATCTCAGACATGAATGATGAATCTAAATAATAAAAACAATCATTTGAAGCTCATAGAACGAAACATAACATGATTAAGAAAATTCAAGCAAAAACGAAAGAAAAAGAAGAATCAAGTGAGTTACTGTAAACGAAACAGTTAACCTTACCACGAGAGCACCTGGAAGCGAAGCTTGCAGCCATCTTCGAAATTCTATTCTTCACAGTTGAATACTGAATACTTCACTGCAGAGAGTGTAGATCTCCGACGAAGAAAAGGGTTTAACGAAACCCTTCGTCAAAACGACGTCGTTTTATTTTATGATTTATTTACTATTTTTATTTTTTTTTGGGGTAAATGAAGGTGCTGAAGCCCAAAGAACAAAAGAAAAGGATTTATTTATTTACTATTTTAATTTTTGAGAATTAAAGATATAAATTGGTACATTACACACTGAAACGCTGCGTTTCAACTCTTAACTAAAACCGAGAAGCGGAGCTGCTGTTATCTTCTTTTATTTTTCTGCTTTCCTCATTTTGCATTAGGGTTTTCGGAGGGCACAACAAAATTTCAATCACAGGGTCATCGATTTTCCCGCCACAAGGTACGACATGCCTCACAAGATTCTTATCTGTTATTGAAAATTGTAGCATTGTTTGATTGTAGAAGAAAAAAAATTTTGATCGATGTTTGATTTTCGAAGCATGTATAAGAGAACTGCATGTCACTGAACGCCTGCGAAACTTTAGATTTTTTTTTTTTTGGTGTGCTTTTGTATTATCAGTTATGTTTATTTTGAAAACTGCAGTGTTGTTTTAGGTTTAGCTGCCTTTAATTTTCAATTTTGTATTTCTTTTAAATATTCTTTGGAGCTGAGAATATTAAAGAGAAAAAGTTTATCGTATATACATATAGAGAGTTTGGAAAATTTATGACATTTCTTAGTTTTTGAGGAAACTTTAAATTTTAATATATAATCACTGAATAAGAGTTTATGATATCATTGAGCTAGTGGACTGAAATTAGGGCGAGAAAATACAGAGTGTTGCGGTATTATTCCAATGGGTTCCTCCTTGGCCAGTATTAACCATTGGAAAGAAAGAGTTGTTACATTAACAACTACCTAGGCTTATTGAATAGTATAGTAAGTTATTCCTTTTGTGCGACAATTGGATAGTGTTACGAACTGCGAAGACAAGTAATTAATTGTTTATTTTTCCTCATATAAATCTTGTTTTTCAACTGGCTCCTATCAGTTTGGAACTAAATTAAAATTTAATATCCCTGTATTTAACTTTGAGTGGAGAGAGGTTCTCTTAAAGCTTGCTTTTGAGTTTAAGTTACATTTACTTATGGGAAATGCAAATTCGAATATCCTATTCTTGAGTTTCAGTATTATTATCAATCTTTTGTAGAAGCTGATGAATGAATTACTTTTTGTATTCATTCCTTTCCATATTTGATTATCTCTTTATAATAACGTAGAAGTCAAAGATACATGAACATATCCATTTCATCACTATTTCCTTTTGGAAATGTAGAATGTGCATTATCTTATTTTCGTGTTTTATTCAATTTCAAATTATATATACTTTATAGTAGAGTTAAAATAATATATTGATTTATTTATTTTAACATAAATAATAATTCGTATATGCTAATAAGCTATCATATTCATTGCGGTTTTGTCAGTTTGAGCACACGTGCGTTTACACAGACTGGATTGTGCCAATACGCTATCCTGTTCATTATATTTTACACTCCGAAATGGAAAATGTTTGACTTGAATTTAATGCGCTGCCTTTTTGCCAGGTTCATGCGATGGATATGTCAGATGCTGTCATTGTCAAATCTAGTAGGCTGAAATCTGTTGTATGGAATGATTTTGATAGGATAAAAAAAGGAGATACCTGTGTGGCTATCTGTAGGCATTGTAAAAAGAAATTGAGCGGGTCAAGTTCCAGTGGGACATCACATCTAAGGAACCATTTGATCAGGTGTCAGAGAAGATCTAATCATGGCGTAGCACAATTCATTACTTCAAGAGAGAAGAGAAAGGAAGGGACTCTTGCAATTGCAAATTTCAATTTGGGTCAAGATCAGAGCAGAGATGAAACCCTTAGCCTTGTGAATATTAAATTTGAGCAGACACAGTTGAAAGATGAATCTGTCAATGCTGGAACTAGTACCTTTGATCAAAGACGGAGTAGATTTGATCTTGCTCGCATGATCATCCTACATGGGTATCCATTGGATATGGTGGAGCATGTTGGTTTCCGAGTTTTTGTAAAGAATCTACAGCCGTTGTTTGAGCTTGTGACATTGAATAGGGTTGAGGCTGATTGTATTGAGATATATGAGAAAGAGAGAAAAAAGATGAATGAGATGTTAGACAAACTACCTGGGAAAATCAGCCTTAGCGTCGATGAGTGGACTGCTGGCGGGAATGCTGAGTATTTGTGTTTGACAGCGAATTACATTGATGAATCATGGCAGTTAAGAAAGAAGATATTAAATTTTATAAGGGTTGATCGTTTTCACACTGAAGACATGCTTTCAGAAGCTGTCATGACTTGTCTGATGGATTGGGATATTGACCGCAAGTTGTTCTCCTTGATACTGGATAGTTGTTCTACTTCTGATAACATTGCGATTAGAATCAGTGAGAGGCTTTCACAAAACAGGTTTCTTTACTGTAATGGGCAACTATTTGATATACGCTGTGTTATAAATGTTCTTAATATCATGGCTCAACATGCTTTGGGAGCTGTGAGTGAAATAGCGGAAAAGATTCGAGAAATTGTTCGCTATACTAAAAGTTCACAAACTGTGCAGGCAAAGTTTAATGACATGGCTAAAGAAGTTGGGATCCTGAGTCAAAAGTGCTTGTTTCTAGATAATCCCTTGCAATGGAATACGACTTATTCAATGCTTGAAGCTGCCTTAGAATTCAAGGATGTTTTCATTCTTCTGCAAGAAAATGACACATCCTACAGAATCTGTTTATCTGATGTAGAGTGGGAGAGGATCAGCACAGTTAATAGCTACTTGAAGCTTTTTGTTGATGTCATTGAAATTTTCACTAGGAGCAAGTTTCCAACAGCGAACATATATTTTCCTGAACTCTGTGATGTTAAGTTGAATTTGAATGAATGGTGCAAGAACTCGGATGAATATATCAGTTCTTTGGCATTGAGACTGAGAAGTAAGTTTGATGAATATTGGGAGAAATGTAGCTTAGGGTTGGCAGTAGCAGCCATGTTAGACCCTAGATTTAAGATGAAGTTGTTAGATTATTACTACCCACAAATCTATGGTAGCATGTCTCCCGGTCGCATCGAAGAGGTCTTTGAGGGTGTGAAGGCTCTATACGATGAACATTCAATAGGCTCCCCATTAGCTTCTCATGATCAAGGTTTGGCCTGGCAGGTTGGCAGTGGGACACTTTGCTTACCAAGTTCCACTAAGGACTCCCGGGATAGACTGATGGGGTTCGACAAATTTCTCCATGGTAATGTTGAATTCAACATATTAAATTGGTGGAAAGTTCACACTCCCCGGTATCCAGTCTTATCCATGTTGGCGCGAAACATACTGGGAATTCCAATGTCGAAGGTTGTGCCAGAATTGGCATATAACAACAGCGGAAGAGTCCTTGATCGTGATTGGAGCTCGCTTAATCCTGCTACAGTCCAGGCTTTGGTTTGTTCACAAGATTGGATACAAAGTGAACTGGAAAATTAGAATTGCTTTTCCCTGCATTCAAAAATGTACATGCCAAATCCCCACTTTAAGTATCCCCATTGTAAGTTAGATCTTCTAACTCCCCATTTTGATTCTCCTCATCCTATATCAGGTTTTTGTTTAGTCCGCAGCCGTATTCAACTTAAGCAAGTTGATTTTTATGATTTAGCTTACATTATTTTTGTTTACTATTTTAGCAATCTGTGCCTCTGGTTTATTGAAACCTCGTGTCCCTTTTAGAAGAAACTTAACCTATTTGCTTGCTAAGATAGGGCTATGTATGTCTACCCTTTCCAGATGGATTGAGGTGGGAGTTTTTTGCATTGGAGTATTTTTTTTTTCTTTGGTCGATGGATTAGACAACCTCAATCCTAGGTTACACACTCACACACCCACTCACACACTAACCTAGCCACTGCTAGGATTCGAACTTGTGTGGTTTTGGATTGAGGCAAATACTTTTGCCACTGAACCACATGCCTCAGCCACAAGCATTGGAGTATTGGACTGCCTTTTGTTGAATTTGTTTTTTTGTTTGGAAATGAGGGTTGAATTTAGGATCCGACAAAATTATCTGACGAGCTATCCAAAATAGATAGGTTTATCCAACTAACCCAATCTTTTATGGGCAGTTTATTTGTTTTCTGATCATAATTGTCTGTTAAATTTTTTTGTGATTATAAATTGTAGTGTATTCTATTCTAAATGTTCTGATATGGCACAGGCAACTATTCTATCTTTTCCTTTCTTTTAATTAAATGGTTGAATTATACTTAGAATTGTATATGCTAACAATTAAAGTGAAAAAAGGAAAAAGTCTTGTACTCTCAAAATAAATTTAGGACTTGTATCATATTTACAAGATCTCATTTCTAAAAGGTTATAGCAATTAACATAGTCACTTATAGATTGGGGAATTCGAATATAGGAATCAAATAGGCACAACTGCATGAGGTTCTCCCTTGCTTGGAAATAGCGATCATAATTAAAAACGGTACACTCCTTTTGTGCGAGGAAAATCAAATCAATTCTTCATGTATAGTAATCAAATTGGTGCTACTTACACTAGTATAATTTTGAAGAAAGATTGATCAAATTTGTTCAAAGTTTGAGTAAATGGTTAAGAAGTTTGAACATGCATGGTGGTTTTGGATGTGAATGCAAGAAGTTGAAATTTGAAATTTAGGTTTGTTTGAGTGTTTGCCTGTTCGGTCATCTCTTTTGTATCTCGGTAGAGGTTTTGCTTTAGATGGAGTTATTACCTATTTGTATTTTTGACATATTTCATAGTAAAATATTTGTTGGTCGTCTTTGTGCGTGGACGGAGGCTTTAATCCGACCATGCTAATTCCTCGTGTCAAATTTTGTTTATTTTGCCTCCGCTCTCTCACTACTATGCTTAACTTTTTAACAAGTGGCATCCGAGTTCAATGTTGAGTTTTGGGACAAATTTGTTTTGAAGATATTTGAAGGATTCAGGATGATGACATTTTTAGAGATGATTTTAAGTATTAGCCAATATGGTTAATTTTATATGAAGTTTTTGTTTCTAATAGAGTTTTGTGAAGTCAAATTTGAAGCTATTAACAAATTAATTTTGAGGTGGAGATTGTGAGGATAATCAAAATCAATTCTTGATGCATGATGGCCAAATTGTGGTTGTTTACACTAGTATAATTTTGAAGAAAGATTGATCAAATTTGTTCAAAGTTTGAACAAATGATTAAGAAATTTGAATATGCATGATGGATTTAGATGTGAATGTAAAAAGTTAAATTTTGGAATTTGGGTTTGTTTGAGTGTTTGGTCAGTTCTTTAATATCTCAATAGAGATTTTGGTTTAGATGGGGTTGTCACTTGTCACCTATTTATATTTTTAACATATTTCATAATAAAATATTTGTTTGATAAAATATTTGTTTGAGATCTTTTGTTTGCAGGCATTAGGGGTGTTTATGGTCCGATTCGGTCCAAAGATTCGCTCTGGCCTCGAATTTTTTAGGGGCTAATTTGGTATAATTTTATCGGGTTTAGAGTCAGATAAATGTCTTAAAAATATATCCAGTCATTATTTTGAGCCGGGTCCATGTCATTGTTCGGGTCACCCGAGCTCGGCCCGGTAGCCCGGTCATTATACACAATTAATATTTTGTGTTATTAGTGATGGATAATAGCTATTCTTATGTAGAATTTAAGTATTGTAAACTTTAATATTTTGTGTTATTAGTCATTATAAGACTATAAGTTAATGTTTTATGTTTAAAATGCATAATATTGTGTTATTTGTATTGATTTAAATATTTGGTGTTATTAGACAATATTAGTATTAATTGTGGTTATGCTTTAATTTTAGGGAATGATTGGTTCTTGTTATATTTTTCTAAGTAAATTTTACCATGTCAAATAATGGTTGGAGTCTCGGAAATTTGGATATTTTCACATGCTAGCTTACAAGAAGGTAATGTTAACGGTCCGATTTTTACCCGGTATAATCGTGGCCCGAAAGTGTGTAGGTTTCATCGGGTCTAGAGCCGGGTTCGGATCTAACGAATAGGTCCGGTATATCTTTCGGGTTAGGTTTGGGTCACATCAAACCCGGTTTTACCCGACCCATGAACACTCATAGTAGGCTTTTAAGTTAAATCACGTTAATTTTTGGACTAATTTTTTTTATATGAAAAAAATATTGATGTTTTTGTTAGAAATGGGATTATTGGGTGTAATTATAGATTGGTGAATTTTGTAGGTGAGAAGTCAACACGTGGGGGGTATTGTAACAAGTGGGGGGTGTGTTGGACACGTGGTAACATTCCAACCAACACGTAGGGGACGTGTTGAAACACGTAGAGAGCGTGTTGAGTATTTCCACAATAATGTAATACACTTCAAATGTTAATACTCAAACAAAATACCACCTCCACTTTCATATTAAAAATAATTTCTGTAATTTTTCTGTGCCAAATTTTGTTTATTATTCCGCTTCCGTTTTCTCACTGCTCGGCTTAATTCTTAACATTTTGTTTGACAGCAATTTTATTAAATTCTGGTAAGCATGTAACCAATAAAAAAAAGTGAGTAATCCCTATCCATTAGATAAGATCTCACACTATTAAAATCACCATTGATTATTGGCCTATCACTCCTCTTTTATTTCACAATTCAAACAAAGAACACACAAGTTAAGAAAAATAGAAATTCTGGTATAAAATTGTATAGTTAGAGAATATTACTCTCATCGACCTAAAAAAAAGAGAAAATCTTCAAATATTAATATTATACTAATTTGCTTTCTTAAAGTTACATTACTATTAAGGGTAAAAATATGGGGTAAAAATAATGCTATTTAGATATAGTAAATAGGATAAATATTTTAAAATATTAAAATCATAAATGGGGACACTTGATAAAACTGCGGATGAATTGTATTTCGTTTCTTGTCTCCATATTCTTATATATCAACTTTTATTTCCTAAAACATATGAAGGTAAATGTTGGAACCTGAAATAAATAAGGGCAGAAAACCTATTGCTTTTACATATGCTTTTTTTTTTGGAAAGTCTTTAATGTAAAGAGTTTTAGTCATCATTGTTAGCACTAAATATTCTGAGAAAAAGGAAAATTATTTGGTGGGGGTGGGGGGAACTCATTACTTTTTCACGAAGGACCAGATGATAATATAAATAAATAAATAAATAAAAAGATAAAAGAAGAAGGAAAAAAAAAAAAAAGAAGAAGAAAGATAAAAGTTGGGTTTTCGAATAATAATGTTGATTTGTACAATGCAAGTTATGTGCTTTTTATTTACTTAAACTTCAATGAACATATAGTTAATTTTTTGTGGAACAAACATACAATGATTTGGTAAGTTCAATTCGGTGCTATTTTTAGATGATGCTTAATTAATACAGGATTAAAATGAAAATGGGAGAGTAAAGTTTGGCGTGTTTGTTCAGGTAAGTAATTAGAATGGAAATTAACAATTCTAAAGAGATTAGAGAATAAGAATTCCTATATTACTTTTGTGGGAAATGTAGAAAACGATATAAATCGTCGATATGTTCAATCCAACATCAAAGTCATTAATTTCATTTGCCATGTTAGAAAAGAAAAATTGGTATGGACTAATTAAGGGTTGACCCGGTCAATATTTTGAAGTCAGCTCAACTTCTCTATTTTCATACTTGGACTTTGAAGTAAGAATTTTTTTTATTAGACCCAAAAAAAAAGAATTAGGGTGAATTTGGTTTTTTTTTAATCATTTTACTTTTTAATTTTTAGAATTCGTAAAGAAAAAATAAAAATCATAAGTGGAATCAGAAAATATAATTTTGTTATTTTAGTTTTTCTTTTAACTCTAAAAATATCAAAAATAAAATATACTAAGCTTTAGTTTCTTCTTACAAGAAAATTTTCACTTTTTATTTTTTATATTGAGTTGATAATGATATTTTTTTTTGGATTATAGACTGTTGAGATGATAATCTCAAACATGACACTATTTAATTTGGGGTATAAAAATAAGATTTTTTGAAATGGATACAAAAATCAAAGCTTTCAATTTCTAAAATCGGACTTTTCGATTTCTACTTCAAATAAATTAAAAAAATATAATTGAGATACAAAAATTGAATTCAATAATTTATATACTTTAGATAATTTTAAAAACACTCAAAATTACAATATTAAGTATATCACCTATTTTATATTCACCAAAACAAAAATTACCCGAATTTTTCATCTGCCATATTGTTTCAATTGAATTGAAGATCTCATATATGAGGACGGTGTAAGTTTAGAAGTTAATTAATTTGCCATTTGAAGAACCTGTTATTGCATTGTATGGTTGTTGTCACTTTCTACCACCTTAGTTTTTAGTAGAAAGTATAAACATCATCAGGCTATAGCTAGTTGTGGTCCCTTGCCTAGTAGCATCTTAATTAGGGTTTTGAATTGTTGGTAACAACTGTAAATGGTCACATACAACGAATTAGCATTTTAATTAACATTTTGGTGTTTGGTAAAAAAAAAAATTACGAAGTAATAAAAAAAATAAAACAGAGATATAATCTCTAAGTAAGATATTTTAATTGAAAATTCGATCATAAAATTAATTAAAGAAGTGACAAAATTACCTATTTACTCGAGTTTAAACTCTAAAATTATAAAAATTATTTATTTTTATAAAAATATTCACTTATACACGTACAGTTGTGCACACGCACACACACGCATGTGCATGTTTTAGGCCTGCATATAAAAAAAATGTTTTTTTATGAGTAAAAATAAAATAAATTTTTTTTATGTGTGTCTAATATATAATAATTCATTTTTTTTAGTAGAAACAAATGTAATTATCAATTTTTTTTTAGCATTAAGTGGATATCTTATCTATCAAAGTCAAACTAATTAATGTCTCCATTCTTTGAAAATATTAACCGACATTCGCTCTCAATAATAAAATTGCATCCCAAGCCTTAAACAGTATGTTTTCTGCACCACTAGAATTTTAGCCACATAAGTATTGCTTTCCACTTTGTTATTACTTGATTAGGAAGTTATTAACAAATGTAGTTATTAATTTAACGTAGCTAATTGAAACTTGATATTGTGAGTGCATTTCGCTTAACTATAAACATTAGTTGAATTATATAACTTAAATTAGTTACAATATATCTAATAATGTTACTAATTTTCCAATAATTCTGTCCACACCATGAGAGATTGCACAAAGAATTCATATTAAAGTAGTCACCCAATTCAAAGCCATATATAGTACTGCAAGCATGGTATATATTATTTTCTGGATTGGGATACAAAGAATCAGATAATGTTGGTTCCACACATGAAATTAAAAGTCAAAGGATATGGTCCACTTAATAATATTCCTATTAATATTATCTTTAATGAAAATATTATTACCATATCCTTATATTAGTATATTAATGTCTAAGGTACCTTGGAATATAAATAATTAAATATAGAACATATAAGCTCCAAACTAATGCATGCATCAATTTCTTTAAATTTTACTTGAGAGAGTTTGTTAAGAATATAATTATTTGTTAATTAATATTTAATATATCCATCTCAACAACTTGAGTTTGCATGTGAAATGTAATAAATTGTAGAATGATAAGAATGTGATTATTTTACGAAAAAATCTTAGGAGTCAACATAATAAAATTAATATTATAGTTAATATTTAACACAAAAAAATATTTAAAATTCTTAAAAGTAAAAGTATTTGAAACTCTTTAATTAAAAAAAAATTGAGATGCAAACTCAACAAAAACTTATTTTTAATAAGTTTTATAATAAATTTA
Organism: Arachis duranensis; assembly: GCF_000817695.3. Classification (NCBI taxonomy): domain Eukaryota; kingdom Viridiplantae; phylum Streptophyta; class Magnoliopsida; order Fabales; family Fabaceae; genus Arachis; species Arachis duranensis. Next base: position 3,669,024 of record NW_026264258.1, read on the forward strand.
TTTGATAATCTAGTGTAATATTTATTGAAATTGATTGATATAATGTTAGTTCATATCATTATTCTTAGATTTGAACAATATGGATAACTACCAATCAAATAAAAACATATTATACCTCTAAATTATCCATCTAAATTTTCATATTAGAATAACTATTCGTACACATAGTGAAATAAATATTCGATATATCTATTATTTACATTGTTTAATATTTTCATTATCTACTTATATTTTTTTATTAAAAATAACAAATTATGATGCTCTAGCAATCTTTTTGTTCTTATTTTAATTCCAATATCCGGGCACCATGATAAGGGGTTAGATATCAAAGAATAATTGCAGTTTAGTAGAGGGTTATTAATTATCATCAAACCCCTTTCCAGGTTGTAACAATGTGGCCCCCACATAAGAAACTTCATGGATTCAATTTTCCCTTTCTGATGTATGGTCAGTAGGATATATAGTGATATACAATAATGTTAAAAATTTGGATTAGTTAAATAATTGTTTTTTTCGTTTATTTAAATAAATATTAAAATTTTAAATTTTAGAATAATTATTTAAATTAGTCTTTAAAAATTTTAAAAATAAATAATTTTAGTTCTAAAAAATACAAAAATATTTTTAAGGTCTTATTTCGAAAAATAAAGGAGTCTCTGGTTTATTTTCGATAAAATAATTATTTAAATTAGTTCCTAAAATTTTAAAAGTAGACATTTTAGTCTTTAAAAAGTTAATACACAAATTAATTATAATTATTTTTTTTTTGTCAGAGTCCATTTATTTTTCGAGGTGATTCACTAAATTTTTCAAGAATTTATTAAAAAAATATATTAATATATATTATAATCAAATTAACTTTTTAAGATTAAAGTAAATTTATTTG